>NC_091953.1:137785509-137908009 GCF_031021105.1 Erythrolamprus reginae | reverse complement strand
TCAGAATTTTGAGACCAAAAGACTGGTCAATCCCTGAGCAGAAGAAGTTCTGCACCAGCAAACATTGATGTAGCAACTATTGAAAGTCATTTAGACAACTGAAAGAGGGCATGTGAGAGAAAAAAAAATGGGACTTTTTGTCTTCTTCGGTTGCTTAGCATGTTGTTTCCAGAAAGTTCCATGGCCTTCTGTCTGATCTAGCGCTCCAAGAGTATTTCTCTTTCTTGTAAGGCCAAAGTGTTAAAAAAAGAAAATCTTATTAAATTATCCAGACAATTATTCCTGGGAATCGTATATATTGAATTAAAATATTTCGCCGGGTTTTGGCAGGCGGTTGACTGTCAACAGAGGAAACATGAATGAAAGACAAAAGCTCAGCATATGTTCTTGGTGAAATAATTAGAGATTAAAACACGGGAAATCAAGTCAAGATGGCAAATGTTAAAAACAGCCAGGGATTTAATCAGGCCGTTGGGGGCTGCCATTTTGAGTTTTTGTGAAACTGTCTTCTTTTTCCAAAATTGAAATATAACAGCAGGAATGGTTAGCAGTGAGTAACTTAGCTATAGCAATGATTTTGGAATAAAATGGAATTGATTGGTAGTAGTCCCAAGAGACTAAGTAAGGATTAAGGAGGCAGTTAAAATACATGTACTGAAAGTTAAGATTTAAATACAGTGATACCTCGTCTTACAAACTTAATTCGTTCCGTGACCAGGTTCGTAAGATGAAAAGTTCATAAGATGAAGCAATTGTTCCCATAGGAATCAATGTAAAAGCAAATAATGTGTGCAACCCCATCCTAAAAGTCACCCCTTTTGCCTTGCGCCACTGGGAATCCCCACCTCCGGACTTCCATTGACAGCCGAAGTGCCCGTTCTTGCATTGCTGGGATTCCCCTGAGGCTCCCCTTGCTGGGATTCAAAGCAGCATCAGCAAAAATGAAGGGAATCCCAGTGAGGGGAGGCTCAGGGGAATCCCAGAAATGGAAGAACGGGCGCTTCGGGTGGCAATGGAAGTCTGGATGCGGGGATTCCCAGCAAGGGGAGGCTCAGGGAAATTCCAGCGCTTCGGCTGGCAACGGAAGTCCAGAGGTGGGGCATCCCAGAGGCGGCAGCTCGGGTTCATAAGGTGAAAATAGTTCGGAAGAAGAGGCAAAAAAATCTTAAACACCCGGTTCGTATCATGAAACGTTCGTGTGAAGAGGGGTTCGTGAGACGAGGTATCACTGTATAGTGATAGAAGGTTTTGAAAAAGATGAGTAAGAGCTAGAGAAATATTTTAATCTGTTAATTAATGATAATAGAATCATCCACTTAGGGAAGGAAGTAGGAAGGAAGGAGAGAAATGGGAGATAACAGAGAAAGATTAGAAAGAAGGAGGAAGGAGAAGGAAAGGGTAGTTGTAGAAGGAGGGAGAAGGAGTAAGAAAGTAGGTAGTAGAGGCGGAATAGCCGCTTGGGATAGAAGGAGAGGAGGAAGTTGGAGATAGATGAAATAATGTAAAGCTAACCTGCAATGTGATCTGTATTTGAAATAATTATGTATGTATATTAAGATGTATTGAAGGTATATAAAGTTGTATGTTGAATGTGGAGAAAAAATAAAAAAACTTTTTTTGGGAAAAAAGGAATGGTTAGCAATGGCCCCACTTCTCACTTTCTTCCCAAGAAAAACAGTCAGATCGCATTGATGCTCAAAGACTTGGCTTGACACACCTTGATTCCAATGTTCTGGAATCTGTTCTATTATTAAATAATTAATAATGATTTATTAGATTTGTATGTCGCCCCTCTCCGAAGACTCATGTGAGAGATGAACTGTGGTCCATTAAAAGAGACCTCCAACAAGCATCATATGACTGAAACAGACATAACAAAGTTGGAGGGGATCTTGGAGGTCTTCCAGTCCAACTGGTCCTCAACATCTTGGACAAAGAGCTGTCTAGTCTCGTCTTCAAAACCTCTAGTGATGGAAAACCCATAATTTCTGGAAGCAAGCCGTTCTGCTGATTAATTGTCCTCACAGACTAGAAATTTCTCCCTAGTTGTAGGTTGCTTGTCTCCTTGATTAGTTTCCATTCATTGTTTCTTGCCTTCAGATGCTTTTGAGAACAGGTTGACCCCCAAATCCTCTTTGTGGCAGCTCCTCAAATATTGGAAGATTGCTATCACGTCTCTTCTGGTCTTTCTTTTCACTAGACTAGACATAACCAATTCCTGCAACCATTCTTCGTATGTTTCAACCTCTATCTTATTATCAGACTCCATGGTGTCATCCCCTAACCCCCAACATTTTACCCTTAGACTATCCATGGTTGACCACACCAGATTCCTAAGAGGTCAGTAAGGGGCGTGCATAAGTGCACCAGTGTGCCTTCTGTCCCCTGTCCTATTGGCTCTCCTTTATCTCATATACCTTTTCTTCCATTCCTATACCCTTTCTCTATTCTTTCATGGATATATTTTATTCCTATATCTTATTCCTGTATCCTATATCTTTATTCCTATATTTTATTCCTATATCTCTTCTATTCTTTCTCTGAAATATTTTACTACGAGTATATCCTCTGCAACCTTCATTGTGTATTGGACAAAAATAAACAAACAAACAAACAAACAAACAAACAAACAAAAATAAAGATGATGATGATGATAATAACAATAACAACAACTACTACTACAATAATAATAATAATAATAATAATAATAATAATAATAATAATAAAAGAACTATTGCCCATCTCCAACAACACAGCAGCCTTACTGATCTAAGGCTCTAGAGAACTTTTTTTAAAAAGCCAAACTGCATTTCAGAACAATAGCAGACACCTGCTCTTTGTTCCCTCAGCAACTGTGTTCGAAAAACAGACCATGACAATAGACAACTAACAGCCGTGGATGGGCTCTGGATCGTGGCCAGTTTTTTAAGCTGGCTGGTTCCCTGAAAGTGGTCAGTTTTGCTCAATTAACCAGAAGACGTCTTGTGCAAACTTCTGCTCCAAAACCTAACGAAAACCAGCCCTGAAGTGCAGAGGATGGAAACCAGCAATTGAAGAGTGCAGCTCCTTCCCAGGTCTGTAAGGCTGACTACTTCACCTTCAACCACAGCAATACACAAACACATAGTAGATTCAAACTCAATGTAAACATAGAAACCTAAAAGACTGACGGCAGAAAAAGACCCCCTGGTCCATCTAGTCTGCCCTTATACCATTTCCTGTATTTTATCTTAGGATGGATGGATGTTTATCCCAGGCATGTTTCAATTCAGTGACTGTGGATTTACCAAGGACGTCTGCTGGAAGTTTGTTCCAAGCATCTACTCCTATTTCAGTGAAATCATATTTTCTCACGTTGCTTCTGATCTTTCCCCCAACTAACCTCAGATTGTGCCCCCTTGTTCTTGTGTTCACTTTCGTATTAAAAACACTTCCCTCCTGAGCCTTATAACATATTTAAATGTTTTAATCATGTCCCCCCTTTCCCTTCTGTCCTCCAGACGAGATAGGTTGAATTCATGAAGTCTTTCCTGATCAGTTTGATGCTTAAGAGCTTCCACTATTTTTGTAGACCGTCTTTGGACCTGTTCAATTTCATCAATATCCTTTTAATACTCTTCCTTAATAGCTTGTCTTCTGGATAGATAGGTAGGTAAGTGGGTAGACAGACAGACAGACAGACAGACAGACAAGATAGATATGGTAGGTAGGAAGGTAGGTAGGTAGGCAGGCAGACAGACAGACAACAGACAGACAGACATACAGACAGACAAGATAGATACGGTAGGTAGGTAGGTAGGTAGGTAGGTAGGTAGGTAGATAGATAGATAGATAGATAGATAGATAGATAGATAGATAGATAGATAGATAGATAGATAGATAGATAGATAGATTGTGTTTGGTGCAGATGCTCTCAGTGTACAAGAATCATGAGGAGCAACACTTAATGATTTTCATAGGGGTCAAATAAGCAATCAGGAAACCATCAATATTAATAAAAACCTTAAAGATACAAGCAACAAGTTAGAATCATGCAGTCATCAGTGGGAGGAAATAGGCAATGTGAATGATGAGAAAATACTAGTAGCCATAGTAATGCAGATTTAAATAGTTTAACAGTGTTGAGGGAATTATTTTTTAGCAGAGTGATGGCGTTCGGGAAAAAAACTGTTCTTGTGTCTAGTTGTGTTGGTGTGCAGGGCTCTGTAGTGAGGGTGGGAGCTGAAACAGTTTATTTCTATTTATTTATTTATTTCTATTTATTAGACTTGTATGCCGCCACTCTCCGAGGATGCGAGGGGTCAGTCAATATTTTCCCCGCCCCCTTTTTGACTTGTGCAGTCTACAGGTCCTCAATGGAAGGCAGGTGGGCAGCTGTTGTTTTTTCTGCAGTTCTGATTCTCCTATGAAGTCTGTGTCGGTCTTGTTGGGTTGCAGAACCAAACCAGACAGTTATAGTGATAGTTCTAGATGCCCAGACCTACAGTTGCAAGATAAGATGTGGTTGTGCTGTCAAAACTGGTTGCGTAGTCCTGGTAGCTCACCTCAGCTCCACCATGATAGGAAGCAGGTCATCTCCTTTCCTTTTATCTCTTGAAACTCGATGTCTCGAACCCGCAATGCCGTTTTGGCCTCATGCATTATCTTTCTCAACCACCTGCTAGGAAATGCATCAAAGGTTTTTTCTGGCCACTGTATGTAATGCTCCAGCATAAAGCAAAGCTGATACCACACAGCTGTTGCTGAGTTTTATTTATTAATATTTTTTATTGATTTAATTTCGCTGACATGTTACTGTCTCTTCTTCTTCTTCTTCTTCTTCTTCTTCTTCTTCTTCTTATTATTATTATTATTATTATTATTATTATTATTATTATTATTATTATTATGTCAGTACAACACATCAAACGAGATCACTATGCTGGATTTCGTATTTCATCACCAGTCGGGCGCTTCCCAAGCACCTAGGACTGCGTGATGTAGCGGCGAATTATGTTTGCCGATCCCAGTAAAGTGGCCTTTTGCAATTGACAAATGGAGATCTTGTCAATTCTGATGGTTTTCAAATGTCCACTGAGATCCTTTGGCCCTGCGCCCAGCGTGCCAAGGACCACTAGGATCACTTTCACTGGCTTATGCCAGAGTCGTTGCAGCTCGATTTTTAGATCTTCATATTTCACTCATTTCTCTAGCTTATTATTATTATTATTATTATTATTATTATTATTATTATTATTATTATTATTATTATTTATTAGATTTGTATGTCACCCCTCTCCGCAGACTCAGGGCGGCTCACAGCAAAAATAAAAACAATGTACAATAACAAATCTAATATTGAAAATATCTAAAACCCCTTATTTAAAAACAAGACATACACACAAACATATCATGCATAAACTATATAGGCCTGGGGGAGATGTCTCAATTTCCCCATGCCTGATGGCAGAGGTGGGTTTTAAGGAGTTTACAAAAGGCAAAGAGGGTGGGGGCAATCCTAATCTTCGGGGGGAGCTGGCTCCAGAGGGTCGGGGACACCACAGATAAGGCTCTTGCCCTGGGTCCCACCAGACGACATTGTTTAGTCGATGGGACCCAGAGAAGGCCAACTCTGTGGGACCTAACTGGTCGCTGGGATTCGTGGGGCAGAAGACAGTTCTGGAGATATTCTGGCCCGATGCAAAGTTTGACACTTTGGTTCATCTGCAAAACCCAAAGTTCATCTCTGGTCTAGAGTTTGACGTCATCAAGTGGAACAATAACGTTATCCAGAAAAAAATCTCTCCTGGGCATCATCAAACATTATTTTAATGTTGAGATAGGGGCACGGAGATGAGATACAGAATTATTAAAGGAAGCAATTGGGTGTTTCAAACAATATACACTGCTCAAAAACTAAAGGGAACCCTTAAACAACACAATATAACTCCAAGTCAATCAAATATCTGTGAAATCCAACTCTCCACTTAGGAAGCAACACTGATTGAAAATCAATTTCACCGCCTGTTGTGCACATTCAACTTTGTAGAGAACAAAGTGTTCCGTGAGAATATTTCATTCATTCAGATCTAGGATGTATTATTTGAGGATTCCCTTTATTTTTTTTGAGCAGAATATATTATTTTGTCTATATACAGTGTTTGCATAGGTATACATATACGTATAATATACACCTTTTAAATTACTCATCCATTTTGGCAAGAAGAAAACATGAATAAACCAAGTACATTTTGGATATCAAGATCAATTATACTGTAGACTTATACTATAGAATTTTTCATCAATTCTAATTGGTGCTCATGAGTTTTCCAGTATATATTTGGCTCGTGGACAATATTATTGGGCTTAAAAACTTGATTGAGAATTTAATTGAAAAGCAAGTTTTGTTGGGTTAGTAACATTTATTTCCCAGCTGGGGTAGCCTATCTGAACTATAAGTAAGAGGTAAATGTAATGTTCATATTTACATAACGTTATAGTTAATTTTTTCTGCACAGTCACCTTGTAGTGAGATAGGTGGTAAATAAATGTAATAAACACAATAAATGAAATGTTTCAAGGCAAGGCCATTAATTAGGAAACATACTATTTATGAATAAATAGTTAATACTTTGTAAATTTACACGCATTGTCAAATATTCCTACAACAAACTGTTCTATTAACACAAATATTACTTTCCTGTATTGTTTTTACTGTCAGATTTTATATGTTTTTATATAGTGCAGTCATACAATCGAGTAATAACTATTTTCTCTCTTCAGGTTATATAACAATTTATTTTTATTCCAATGATTCTTTGACTGAATATTGAGTAGCGTACTACAAAACAACCCTCTTGACTTTGCTTCTAGATATAAACGTTTATCACTACTAGTTCTATATTCTCAAATTCTTTCCTTTGCTGAAAAAAATGTCCTTTGGATTCTATTCGTAATTCACAACATTGCTAGTATTTCCTTAGCAAATTAGATATCATTTTGCCAGTCTGATGAAATATATTCATTCTAAAATTATTCTACAAAACAATTCATGTATCTACTCATGTCAATTAGCTTTATTAAAAATTAAATAATAATAATAATAATAATAATAATAATAATAATAATAATAATAATAATAATAATAATAATATTAGATTTGTATGCTGCCCGTCTCCGATGACTCGGAGCGGCTCATATTTGAATTTGGGTATTAATTTTATAGTTGGGTATGTAGTAATTAAGTATATGGTATTCAGAAGTAATATCTTTAAAATATTTATAATTTATAATAGTAATATTTAAGTATTAAATGAAATAGATTTCTTAGTAATGAAACATTTCATTTAACATTTATATGTGCATATTTTTTTTAAAAACTATTTTATTTAATATACAAATATATACATATACAAAAGTATATACATTTTAGATATACAGTATATGTATAATATTTTCAATTGAATAACTGTTTAATTTAATTGGACTAATGCTTTTAAAAAAAACAAAAGTAGTAGCAATTTGCTTTCTAATAACATAATAAGTTAATTTATTTTTCCCCCATTTCTCCATGGAACATATTTTTTCCTGTTAGCTTAATTGCAATATTTTATGGTTGATTTCCAAGCATGAAAAATTTAAAGTAAAAAAGAATTGAATAAAAATATGTCTCTTGCTGATATGTGTGCTTGTGTGTTGATTTAGGAGAAGAATTAGTTTTATTTAAAATGCATTAATAGATAACTCTTATTAGAACCAATATTTATAGTCTCTCTATTTAAAACTGATAGCCTAAAATTTATTCGGTACTTTGAAAATGAAAATATCCACAATTTATATATATATCCAAGATTTTGGATAAATCTTAACATTTTTTTGAATAATACAGTGCATCATTGGTAAATTTTAAAAGTGGGAGAACCACAGAAGGCAACGTAATCGTCTTATTTATGATCAAGCTTTCGTATTCGTGGAGGAGAGTTAATGTAGAGATCAACAAAGCTACTCTTTTGAAAAATTTGCAGGCTTGCTAACAATTGTGTTCCAGAACGTAAACTGAGTGTTCTAGAATCACAATTATGCTGAAAAAACTAGAATCTTTTTATTAAAGGAAGAAAATATAAAATATCTTCTCTAGAGATGTGGGGTCACCTTTAAACTATGAATGCATCGGGGTTGGGGTTTTGTTTTGTTTTTGCATTTCAAAGTTTTATGACTCTTGTTGAAGGGTTACCACCTCTTCCAACCCTATAATGCTACATCTCGCTCAATTAAAGGCTCAAGATACAAAACCAAGTGGCTTTTCTCTCTTGCCTTGCCTTCACAACAACTGCAAGAAAAACAAAGTAGATTTCTCCAGCTTTTACTGAATTAATCTAATCAAAGGATAAGGAAGTGGATTGGCCTGTTTTTTGGGATATCTACCACAACAAACAAAGCATTTCCTTTGAATTCTGGTAGCTGTCTATTCACATGCGAATCAAAAGTTCAAGAAGGGAACATCTCAGAGAAGACTAGAAACATGTAATAATAGGGTTTGTGGAGTGTCTATCTGACCTGTTCTAAATGTTATTCTTTTGTGAAATTGCAATGTAAACTTTTCTTCCTTCCTTCCTTCCTTCCTTCCTTCCTTCCTTCCTTCCTTCCTTCCTTCCTTCTGAGGTGGGTCAAATGAGGACCCGGAATGTTGGGGGCAATTCAGCTAATTGTTCAATAAACATCTATTAATAAAGTATACCTCTGGCATGTATTATTTCAAGATCAGGTATTCATTAAAATAGTATGCATTGTAAAATAAAGTGTTTCAACTTTATTTGCTATTAATAAATGCTCAAAATAAGTCTAAGATCTTACTTCCTTCACTTCGGTGCACAATCGTAAATATGTATAGTTATCACACTTTTTAAAATTGAATATTGTTTGCTTTAAGATGGAAATATTGGATGACTATCTTTTTAGATACTAGGTAGATATTCTTTATCTATTCCCCATTATTATTTATTTTATTTATTTATTTATTAGGTTTGTATGCCGTTCCTCTCCGTAGACTCTTACAGAGGTGTGTTCGGTTGAAAGAGAAGCACATAACTTTCAGACTAATAAAAATAAGTGTGACTATATTTATTATAGTAATAATCTATAATTACTGAATCAAATTAATAAAGTATTCACCTTAGACTTAATAACATAAAATGAGATTATACTAGACATTATACCATTAGTGATAAGAGCATATTTACATTTATGTTATATACATTATTTGGAAATGAATATCAACATGTATCTGACCATGCTCATCTAATATTAAATACTATTAAATTGTAATATAAATGAATAGCCAGTAATAGCCAATCAAGAATCGTCAATAAAGCATTTATACAATTTACGAAAATTTCAACTATTGTTTGAATAATTTTCCTTAGATGGAGTGGATCTATTTGATCCAATGAAACAAGTATCAGAATTAATCATGTTTAGAGAATTTTACAGTAGTTGTTGAAAGGAAAAGTTACATTCCCTAGAATTACTGTCACTTCTCTAGATTAGTAGAGTTTAAATAATTCGGGGGGGGGGGGGGGGGGGGGAAATCTGCCCCTAGAATTAAATAAAATAATGTGGGGAACAGATATAAAAAAATTATAATGAAGATAAAATCTAAACAATAAGCAAAGTTGTTTGAGTAAGTAGCTCTCAAGGGTGTCACAATTAATTTTGGATAGGAATGTTGCTCACTATTTCAACAATCAATTATAAAGATAAAAGCAATTTCTTTCAATGTTTTCTTATATAAAAGTTGGCATCCTATTCCAGTCAGTAAGGAGCGGCCGATTCTTGTCATATAAATAAAATCTGAACGTATTAAAAATAAATAAGCCATATGGCTAAATTCCTTTAGTAATTCTTGGGTATAAATATTCTTCAATTTTCTTTATAGCAGAGTAACATGACACAACATTTTAAACTCGTAGAGCACTATTGAGCTATTATAAATACAAGATTTTATAGCCCCAATGACCTCAGACGAAAGAGTTCGGAATTCTTCTGTCGGCCAAGATCATGTCAAAAGGAACCAAATGGATATTCTGATGTTGAACATGAGCAAAACTGAGATAATTATTTAGAGGGGAGAATGAAGTAACCCAGCTTCTTTGAAGTTATACCTGGTCTGCAGTGCGTAACAAGATTAATAGAATGAAACCAAAAAGATTTTACATTTTCCAAGATATAATGTTAATAATATTGCCGCAATTAGAGATGAATGAATTTAGCTGGCTTTAAATAAGTTGAATAAAGGACATTGCAAAGGAATAAGTGAATTTCACATTAGAGGTTCAGAACACGTCTGTTTTTCACTTCAAAATTCACCGTATCTCTTCTTTTAGTAGTATCACATAACACGAACCAATGTTGGAAAAGAAGAGCGATGAAACAGATTTGATTAAACCCAGTCATATCTCTTTGTCCAATATTTCAGGAAAGGAAGACAGCAATGTTGCTTGTGGAAAAATAATCTTTAAAAGACAATGATTTTTAAATACTCAAATCCTTTTGAGAGAAAAAAAGATGGAAATTATATAGGGTTGATCTTCTTGACCTTGCTTCAAATATTATTTAAATATTGAGAATGCAAATCAGACTATAAAATTCTGTGGAAGTTAGCAAGCAAAAAATACAAACTATGTATTTGTTAAAAATTTAATATGTTACTATAACAGACATTAGAAAAAATAATAAGCACCGTTTGCTCCCTTCTCACAAATAAAATAATCATAATTAAATTATTATTATAAATATAAGCATATAAAATAAATAAATAAATAATTGCCACTGCATTAAATTCCTGCTAATATGACTGATTTTAATTTACTATTATTAATTTAACATTAATATAATAATGATTTTAATTGACTAGGGGTTTTTTTGCTGTAATTTACTATAATTTATTGTTAATCTTTCTGTGTCATTTTTTTGGCCCTTTGCAAATTAATGGCACCACATCTTTATCATTTATAGAAATAATTAAAATAACACCCTCTCAGTTACACTCTGCATTTACCAAACATCTCAAATCTAAGCAAAGTAGGGTTTTCCACTGTGATCAATTATTTCCAAAAGAAAATGCATAGTAATTAATAAAATGGTGGTACATGTATTGGTTAGGCTGAAAATCAGTCTTGTGGGCCTTGGTTTCTGTGGACACTTTTCAAAGATGATGGAGAGTCCCAAATTATTAATCAATGCAAAATAATTTATTTTCTGGCCTTTAACAGGTGCTTGTGGCAAATATCTCCAGTTAGAAGTCTGAACAGCTTTGAATTGTGACCAGGATGTTGCTTCCTACATTTCAAATTTATTTTTCTTCTCCTGGCTAAATGCAGAAAATACAAAATGGAAATTTTCTGGAAGATGGTCGCTTGTTAAAGTTGGATTACCACAAGCCCTTCGTATCATGCCTTAATGACGATCAAGATAAAATTAATCTTCCATATCTTTAACCTAGTCTTCATTTTGTGATACATTGAGACCTTGAAAACTCTTGAAATACAGTTCTTGGTACTCCTGGCTAAGCTATAAGCCACACTTATAGCTTAAAGGTTGAAGCGCAGTTGTACAATCTTTATGAGTAAGGGTCAAAGGCAGAATTTAAGAGAAGGGTCCCATGTGGGTGAGAAAAGGAGAGAGAAGAAAAAGTTGTCCAATAATAATAATAATTACATTTTGTTACGTTCTCTGCACACTTTGTCTTATATTCTCTCATCTGATGTAGTTGTAAAATAAATATGTCCACCGTTCACTTATTTGCAAGCAAATAAATAAATAGATATGGAAGAAAAGAAGGAAGGAAGGAAGGAAGGAAGGAAGGAAGGAAGGAAGGAAGGAAGGCAAGATAGTTTAAACTTGAAAACTTTTAGAATTCAAATTAATTGGACCTCAGCTTTATATCTCTAATAACATGTTCCTTCTCTCAATGCATTTTATACACGTATAAGCTTATGTTATCTGTTTCTATGTGGGTACATATATAAAAAAGAGAAAATGATTTTAAATAGATGATGATGATGATGATGATGATGATGATGATAATAATAATAATAATAATAATAATAATAATAATAATTTATTAGATTTGTATGCCGCCCCTCTCCAAAGACTTCGAAGATAGATAGATAGATAGATAGATAGATAGATAGATAGATAGATAGATAGATAAAAGGTATCTTTTTATTTTTAAAACACAGTGCAATGTTTTATGAACAGTAGCCAATTGTCAAGTTGTTTTATTTCGTTATTTGATCAATGCTTCCCTGGATATATGGCATTTTGATGAATTTCAGATAACAGAAAATTGTTTTGTTTTAACGCTGCACCCCTGTCATGAAATCCATTCATATATACTGAATTAAAAATATTTAAATAACTAAATATAAGTATATCCCAAGAAGGGAATTTTTTTAGTCTGAATATAATTTTAACCATTTTCCTATTTTTACAACTATAGCTGAGATTTATACTTCTCTAGATTTGAGCAATTTGTTCACCCCAAGAAAAGTTCACACTAAAGAAAAATGATTACGAAATATATCTATATAAATGAACAAATGAATAAATGTTTCTCTTCTGGGTGATATTTGCAACATTGGAAACAAAAGCAGAATATGTATTTTATTTTTTATTTATTTATTTTGTCCCATACACAATACACATTGAAGAGAATAGACATGTAGTAATATACTGTATATAAAGAAAAGGATAGAAGAAAATATATAAAAATAGAGAAGAAGATATATGAAAGGAAGAAAAGATAAATGAGATAAGGAGAGACAATTGGACAGGGGACAGAAGGCACACTGGTGCACTTATGCACGCCCTTACATGCGTCTAGATTTTTTTTTAAAAAAAGTTTTACAAACTGAAATTTGTTATTTTGGTTTTTTAAAAGAAGCCCATAAAAAAAAAAAAGCAGACACTGAACAAAGTAGATGATGAATTGTAGCTCAACAGAGTTAAGTCAGTTGTTGGACTTTTCCAAAGTTAACTAAGAGCTCTTTTATATCCCTTACAATCCAAGAAAATCCTAAATCTTCCTATAGAAATTTTTCTTCTTTTTAGTCTGGCCTAAGCAGTTAGTTACCAAGACCCTTGCTAATTTAGAACACCAGATCTGATGCAGAGGGCAGCATAGACCCATCGTGTCTTCAGTCACCCCATGGAAACCCCATTTTTAAACTTTTAAAAAAAGATGAAAGAAAAAAATATTTCAGCAAGTGGAGCTTTTCAAAAACTTTCAAGAAACAGAAAGTGAAGGATTCCAATACTCTATTAATTACTTGTAATAATACAGCATCGGTAACTCTAAATTGCTACAACACGTATTAAATCCATTAGTTGCATTAAAAAGCTAATTATTGCAAGGAGTTGATTTTAAGGAACCAGTGGAAGCATTTTTTTGCCTTTTTTCCCATAATCCTTTCTATCAAAGCAATCTTAAAAATGCTGAATATTGTGGAAATAGCCTTACTACATAGTCACTGTATAAAGTAAGTATTCACTCCTATTCTCATCCTTAAACCTATGAAATTCTTCTATGAAAAGGTGAGGCCCTTATGCTTTAAGATCTTGGGTTTCTAATTTTTTTTAAAAAACTCAGATTTCAGCAAGCAATAACTTCAAAATTCCATCGCTAAATATATATAAATAAAGAGAAGAGTTTTGCTTTAAAGAAAACATATTGTACAGATTAGTAACTCCTGCCGAATCGGTAAACAGGATAGAGGGTGTTGCTTTTGGCTCTCCACAGGTATGAAATCATTTCTTAAAGTTTGGAAAAATAAGGACGAGATTACGAAAGATCAATAAATATCAGCATCCACAAATTATGAAAATATCGAAGCTACGAGCTAAGAAAAGAACTCGTTTCTGGAGGGAATTTGGCGCCAGTACATTTTCTGCAGCAAACCGCTCAATTAACTAAGATTAATGTTCCACTTTATGATGCTAGCTTTAGACCCAGATATTATTGGCTCAAGCATAGCTTGTTAGTCATTTCTATAATCGCAGAGACTCAACATTTCTACACAGGCTTTATTTCTCAGGAACATAAATTCTTGCCTCTTTAGACAGAATAGCCCCCTTACAACCCTAACTTTATTAAATAACTGTAACCGAGGAAAAAGGACGTTTGGAAAAACTCTGTGTCCAATTTGACATTTCATGCTATTTTGATTTCGATTGCAAAGTTAGGGAAGTTAAATAACCAACTTAACACTTGGTTGAATTTAAAAGACTAGCTTAAAAATTGATGGAAATGAACTGAAATCTCTCTGAAATTCTTACAGAACCAAAAAAAAGCTCTGAGAAATATTTGTATTGATTGCCTTAGGGGAAACATCGGATCCTTATATACCGGAACACCAGAAATACAAATTGCTCAGGGGAAAAAAAATAACTTTTGGATTTACACTGTGAAGATCATAACCGAGGATTTAAATCTGATAAAAGGCTACAACCATGCCAGAAAGAAAAAAAATATGAAACGGAACGTAAGATCTATGGATATTGCAAACATTTCAGAAGATAATATGCAAAAATCCGAATGTTGAAAACTCGGCACTTGGTAGCAAAACAAAACATAGATCCAAAGCAAACAGAAATTTGGGAAGAAAACTCATATTCAACATGGTGTTTAGTTTTATAAAAACAGCAATTGCTTTGTCCAAGTAGAGGGAGAGAGAGAGAGAAAGAAAGAAAGGGAGAGGGAGAGGGAGAGGGAAAGGGAAAGAGAGAGAGAAAGAGAGAGAGAGGGAGGGAGAGAAAGAAAGAGAGAGAGAAAGAGAGAGAGAGAAAGAGAGAGAGAGAGAGAGAAAGAAAGAGAGATAGAGGGAGGGAGAGATATGCCTCCGTTTTCACCCCAGAGAGCTATAGAAAGTAGATGAGGTCCCTGGGTAATATTGGACTGAGATCAATCACAATTTTTTCTACCACCCAACACAAACATTTGTGTTTCCACTGTAGCCTCCAACAATCCTCACATTTGCACACAGTAGCCCAGCCAGGACTCGGCTCCTATTCTCCGAACCCAGCCAACCTAAAAACCCAACTCCTCTTTGGATTTGACAAAAGATCTTTTTAAACATACCAAACAAATCCTGGCCAGTTTCTTTTCCTCTTGACCATAAATATCTTCATTTCAGTTAATTCAGAACAGGGATTTTTAAGTTTTACTTGTGTAGATTTGCACTTCTGTGTGCAAACTGACACGAAGAACTGTCCGGATCAGTAAAAAAAGTGCTCCAAAGTAATGAAAAAATATATAACTTTATAAACTGATCTCAACATAGATACAAGGTGAATGGCATGTATTAAAAGGATATAAATTGATATAATTGACTAAGCTTAAAATTGATACATACCTCTAGATTATTGGGAGAAAGATTGATGACAATTAAAGTAATTGCTATAAGGTGTATTAATATAGGCAATCTGACTGATTATTAATTGGATTAGGATGAAATTAATTGGACTAGGATGAAATTAAGAACTAGTTAATATATATTACACTGCCATAGAAACATAGAAACATAGAAAATTGATGGCAGAAAAAGACCTCGTGGTCCATCTAGTCTGCCCTTATACTATTTTAAATAATATTTAAAATAAATGGAATGAAAATGAATGGTTAATTTGGGAATCTGCTCCCTACTAGATTACTAAACAGAAACTATATGTAGAGAATTTATCATTTAGATATTAAATGTTAAATATAACTAAATGTGGATTTATTATTGGATAAGGGTTTTTAGTTATTAGAAAAGTAAATGAGGATGTGAAGGAGACACTACAGCTTGGATTTAATAAGCTAGAAATGTTTTATTAAACACATGTAAGCATGTTTCTTAATGGTGGAAAAAAAATAAAAAACTTTTTGCAAAAAAACCCCACACCAGATAAATAGAAAGAGAAAGAGACCATACAACATTTTTTAAAGTTATGTAACCGCATAATTCAAAAATTGGATGGAAAATGACAGAATGAGAATTGTTAATGAATTATAAACTGTGTTTCAGCAATCTTCCATTTCTTCTTTTGATAGAGTATCAAAACTACGTTCATCAGTTTACAAACTCTCCATAATTTTAGGTGGCTCTCATAGAGTTTTATCTGTAAAAAACCCCTTTCATCCCCAAAGATAATTTACAGAGAACCAACCAAAGGGGAAATTTCATTAAGTCCTGCCTTTCTTCTAAAGGAACTCTTCAAAATATAGACACAGATTTTAAGGGAAGAATATATAGTCTTATTATGACATTAACTACAAAAATTGGAGTTTCATCCAAAAACGTGGACTGTCTTGTTGTAAGGTGTGAAGCGAAGAATAACTAAAAACATAAAAATAACACGGAGAAGTAATTGAATTAAGTAGTGACTAAATTAAAGAAGGCACAGTTTGGTTTCTATTCTATCTACAGAGAAATTAAGTAGAATGAAATTCATGGCCCAGGATTTAAAAAAATAAAATAAAATAGGTAAATGCTGGAGAACTTAGAAGTGTACAATTAGAGTAAAATATTCTATCTAATATGTAATCAACCAACAAGCAGTGTTATTATATTTTTATATAATAATAAACAATAATTTCATTTACAGTAAGCAATATAGAATATACTGTATGTATGATTAGATTTTTATTTGGAGTAAAAAAATAATTACTTTTAATCAGTTGGTTGAAGGCTTGAGCTTTTTGTATATTTGGAATTAATTAATGTAAAGATTGAGAGCGCACTGAATGTGATAGCAGATTAATAATGAAAATAATAATTTAGAAAATGTTGCAAGACTATATGTACTCTTCCCTCACATTCAATGAATTGATTTTAGAATATTGCAAATTCCTAAATATGAATCTATGTTAGCTTAGGGAGTTAATATAAGTTTGTGGCATGGCAGGGAAAAACAATATTTGGATTTTACATGAATGAGTTCTCCTTTCATTAAGGTTTATTCGGTACAAACATAGTATTATGCTCTCTTATGGTGCACAAAATCTTAAATATTTCCAGATGATTAAGAAAAAAAATATCTGTAAACCTTGGGTGCTTTGTTTGAACAGAGAGTTTTTGTCAAAGAGTGAATATCGTTCCAACAGTTGCTGTCTTATATAAATTGTGAATTACACTCAACTCCCAGATCATTTACTACTTTTAAAAATAAGTTCTTGTTCTTGTTCTGGAATATCACTAAAACCAAAGCTAAAAGCTCAATGCCTTGTGAATATATTTTTTTTAAAAAACAACAACCTTTCCTTGTCACAGTAAGATATACTCAATAATAAGAAATAAAAATGGATCTAGGGAATTTAGAAGAACTTGGAGCAAAAGAGAGCCTTGTCTCTTAGCTAGATCCTATCCTACCCATGTCATGGGATAAATTGTTTGGAATCGCCCACCCTCCTTAATAAATTGCATTGCTGTTCCTGAATAAAATGATGCCCCTTGAATTGATATTGTGGGTTCCATGGAATCATGGGTCTTAAATACGGCAAAATGTAAACCCTTCACTTCAAACAACCCGGTTTAAAATATCTCCTGAAAGCCACATCGAAAGCAAGATGGAAAAGAATCTAAGGATGTTTTGAGAAATTTATTTCCATCATATCTGACTGCTATGTAGGAACATAGAAGATTGATGGCAGAAAAAAGCCTCTTGGTCCATCTAGTCTGCCCTTCTACTATTTCCTGTATTTTATTTTAGGATGGATCTATGTTTATCCCAGGCATGTTTACATTTAGTAACTGTGTACCAACCACGTCTGCTGGAAGTTTGTTCCAAACATCTACCACTCTTTCAGTAAAATAGACAGCTACCATTCAGATGTTCCTCCTCCTTTTCCACCTTTGGTATGTGTGTGTGAGAGACAGAGGGGGGAGAGAGAGAGAAAGAGAGAGAGAAAGAGAGAGAAAGAGAAAGACAGAGAGAAAGAAAGCAAGAGAGAGAGAAAGACAGAGAGAAAGAGAGTGAACGAGAGAGAAAGAAAGATAGAGAGAGAAAAAGATAGAGAGAAAGAGAAAGAAAGCAAGAGAGAGAGAGAAAGAGAGAATGAAAGAGAGAGAGAGAGAGCAAGAGAGAGAGAAAGAGAGAGAGAAAGAGAGAGAGAAAGAGAATGAAAGAGAGAAAGAAAGCGAGAGAGAGAAAAAAAGCAAGCAAGAGAGAAAGAGAGAGAAAGAGAGAGAGAGAGAGAAAGAGAGAGAGAGAGCAAGACAGTAAGAGAGAGAGAAAAAATTGTGTCATTCTTCAAGTAGACTAGACAGCAAGGTCCACCTTCCGATAATGTCCTGACGTGTCCCCTGGCTCAGCTCCATCCCAGATTAAATTCGACTCTCTCAACAGATTTTCTGTTGCTTTGCAATTCAAGGAACGACTTGCTTAATGCAAGTCATGCTCTTTTCTGGAGCGAACAGGACACTCCAATGGTTATGAGAAACCAGACAAGGTTCTTCTCCATCCATAAAAATGCAACCATACTAAAAGCAGAAAGTGACAACTTCATGAGGAACATGCTTTCAAGCTGCTCCATGATATGTCACAATGCCTAGCTATTTTTGTTAGTACTGTGTACATAACTAGTTGGGCTTGGCAATACAGTATATAAAATAAATCAACAATGTATGCTTACCTGTATTGGAACACTATTGCTTTAAGAGCTAGCATTATGGATGGCCACAAGAGGGAGCCAGAGGCGTGATTCACCCTCTCCGCTATTCTCTGCTATTTCTGTTTTGTCTTTGTGATCATTGAGGTCAACTGCAGAATCGCCAAGGCAAGCTCTGCATGCCCAACTCATGACCAACGTGGAATAAGCCTTGCGACAAAGCTCCAAATGTACCGAGCAGTAGTGCTGACTACCCTGTTGTGTGCCAGTGAGACTTGGACCGTATACAGGAGACATGCGAGGCCAGTGATGGCGAACCTATGGCATGGGGGTCACAGGCGGCACGCGGAGCCATGTCTGCCGGCACACAAACCGTTGCCCTAGCTCAGCTCCAACATGCATGTGTGTGCCGGCCAGTTGATGGGAAGATCACTATCGCATTATCTTTCCCTGCCATGATGGCAGATTCAAACGATAATGTGCAAATCATCCTTTAACATACAGTTTTGAAAGCTGCTGCGACAACAACAAAAGAGAACACAATACATGTTACACTTTGACCACAGTGGATAAGTGCAGATTATACAGAAAAAATAATAATGACAGATGGAAAGTAGCACCTGGGTCTGAGTAATAGGACAGACAGTGCATCCCTTAGACCAGTGATGGCAAACCTATGGCACGAGCACCAAAGATGGCACATGGAGCCATACCTGATAGCTCAGCTCCAACGTGCATGTATGTGCCCACTAAAACCCTCATTGTGTATTGGAGCTGGCCACCTTTAAGCCAGTCATGATATTTAAGCCATGCCGTGGTCACATGTTCATCAAGCCACTCCCACCTGGTCACACGACTGGCAAACCACACCCTCAAAACAAGCCACGCCCACAGTGTGGTAGTCAAACTTTTCCCAGCCCTTCACTGCAAGGATCCTTCAATGAAATGGGTCTCCTGCCTCATTCCGGGGAATGTTAAATCCGGAGCCCTCCAAATTACATTAAACATTAAAAACATTAAAATCGAAATTTCTCCTCCAGGTTTCCAGATTGTTTCAAGCTTCTTATTTAACACTCTTTTATCAAAGTTCGGATCTTGAAGGGGCTTAAAGATATTTCCCTCGATTTCACGTTGTTTTAAAAGATGTTTGGTGAGATATGCGCATGTCAGGACATATGCATGGGAAGGCGAGTGGCAAGAAAATGGATTGGAGATTCAAAGGAAAACAAGATTATCCCATGCAAGGAATGACCACAGCAGAGAGCTTCTGTTCTTCTACTATCTCCCTGGTTTCCTACTTATCTTCCCAGCTTTGGCAGAGAAGAAATGAGAGTACAAAGGCTTAAGGGTGGGACGGGGACAGAACTCTCTGCCTGCCTGCCTGTCTGTCTGTCTGTCTGTGTGTGTGAGAGAGAGAGAGGGGGGGAGAGAGAGAAAGAAAGAAAGGAAAGAAGGAAGGAAGGAAGGAAGGAATGGAGGAAGGAGGGAGGGAAGGAAGGAAAGAAAGAAGGAAGAAATGAAGGAAGGAGGGAGGGAGGGAAGGAAAGAAGGAAGGAAGGAAGAAAGAAAGAAATGAAGGAGGGAGGGAGGGAAGGAAGAAAGAAAGAAAGAAAGAAAGTGATTAATTAGAAACAGAATGTAGAATACCGAATAACTGTTGAAATGGGCCTTGGAGGTCTTCTAGTCCACTCCCCTGCTCAATAACAATAGCATTTAGACTTATCTACTGCTTCCTAGTGCTTTCACAGCCCTCTCTAAGCGGTTCACAAAGTCAGCATATATTTCCCCCAACAATCTGGGTCCTCATTTGACCCCCCTCGGAAGGCTGAGTCAACCTTGAGCCGGTGGTGAGATTTGAACTGCAGAATTGCAGCTAGCAGTTAGCTGAAGCAGGACACCAGAGAAAGAGAGAGAGAGAGAGAGAGTGTGTGTGTGTGTGTGTGAGAGAGAGAGAGAGAGAGAGACAGACAGACAGACAGACAGACAGACAGACAGACAGACAGACAGACAGACAGACACAGACTAATAAAATAACAGAATTGCAAAGGGACCTTTGGAGGTCTTCTAGACTAGTCCAGTCCCCAAGCAAATCCCTCTATATACCATGTCAGATAAATGACGGTCCAGTTAGATAATCATTTGGGAGTTAGATGTTCATGGCTCATACAAGACACTTTCATTCATGCTCAGAAGTTTGAGGAAAAGATTTCCACGCCTAATAACACACCTTTTAAAAGGTCACACTGTTGCTTTAATTTGGGGCAGGAGGAGGGCAGTTTGAACCCAGGACAAAGGTTTCTGAAAACATTCAGAGTCTTAAGTTGCCCGTATCCACCTCAATACTTGGACTTGGGTGTTGATATCTCACGACGACACCCTTGTGGGTTGAAGAGTAACTCAACACCATCTTACAGCCAAAGAGGCAGACGTGACCTCCGGTTATTCCTCCCCTGCATTGCAAAACAGTCTTCTGGTTTTAAATAACTACACCCAGGGATTTAGAACTGTATTGTTGTTGTTTCTATTGTAAAAATGTTTATTTTAAGCCGGGTTCGAAGCCTGCGATGAGGTCTTTTTCCTCATTGACTGTGGCCTCCGTAGACCTCAAAACCTTCACAGCTCCGACAAAGAAGTTTCCATTGACCATAATAGAAGTTCTCCTTCCGTTGAGAAACTGACCATGCACAGCAACAACCATTGGTTTAGATTTAAGCAAGGAGGAAAGGGTTAAATTTCTCTGGGGACAATCCTTGCTGAATTGCAGGAATAGAGGGTTAGAATCAGTGGAGGGCTGCAATAATGTTATACTACCATGCTGTGGGTGTGGCTTGTTTTGTGGGCGTGGCTTGCCGGCCATGTGACCAGGTGAGAGTGGCTTGGTGATCATGTGACTGTTCTGTCGGGCTCTCTGGTAGAATCCTGCCAAAAATTCACAGGTACAATTTCAGACACACACACGTTTGAAAATTCAAAACAATGTTCTTTACAATGAAAATTCACATAAACTAAGCCCTCTTTTGGTATAGCAAAGAGCACTCGTCTCCAAACAAACTGGTAATTTGTACAAGTCCCTTATCAGTTCTGAGATACTTAGCTTGCAGCTGTGAGGCAATTCACAGTCCTTCTTCTTCCACAAAGTGAAACACGCTCTGGTTTAGTTTCAAAGCAGGGAAAAATCAGCACACAAAAAGTCAAAGTCAGTAAAGCAGTCACGAAACACAACGATCCGATAATCCTCCACAATGGCCAAACCCACAGGCTGCTCTTTATAGCAGCCTCACTAATGACCACAGCCCCACCCAACCACAGGTGGCCTCATTTTCTTTGATAATAATCTCTCAGTTGTTGTTGCCTATGCATCGCTCTCCGCATGCGTGGCTGTATCATTAACTCTTGTTCCGAATCCAAGGAGGAGAGAGATAATTGATCTCCTTCTGAGCTGTCTGCCCCACTCTCCTCCTCCCTGTCACTCATGTCTTCTTGGTCAGAGGAGCCTTCATCATCAGATTCCACCGGGGGCAAAACAGGCCTGCAGCATGTGGATGTCTCCCCCACATCCACAGTCCTTGGGGCAGGAGCTGGGCCAGAGCTAACCACAACAGTGACCGGGGTGGCTTAAAGGTCAAGTGACTGGCTTAAAGGGATTGTCCAATCTTTTCTTTTTTTAAAAAAGTCTCCAGTGATGGAGGACCTACAACTTCTGAACGCAACTTCTGTTACGCTGGCCGATCATTCTCACTGTTAGGAAAATTCCTCCTTAGTTCTTGTTGCTTCTCTCCTTGATTAGTTTCCACCCATTGCTTCTTGTCACTGGCTTCAAGTGCTTTGACACCACTTCCCAACTTTTGTGGCAGCCCCTTAGATATCAGACCCCGCTGCCATACAACACACCCCGATCTCGTCTTAACAACTTCCAGTGTTGGAGCATTCACAACTTCTGGAGGCAAGTAGTTCCACCGATTGATTGTTCTAACTGTCAGGAACTTTCTCCTTAGTTCTAAGTTGTTTCTCTCCTTGTTTAGTTTCCACCCATTGCTTCTTGTCCTACCCTCAGGGGCTTTGGAGAATTGGTTGACTCCAGCAAAGGGCTGCAAAAAATGTTTACTACCACACTGTAGGTGTGGCTTATTTTGTGGGTGTGGCTTTCTGGCCGTGTGATCAGGTCGGAGTGGCTTGGTGATCATGTGACTTGGTGGTGGCTTAAAGGTCATGTGACTGGCTTAAAGATGGCCAACTTAACGTCACTCACGTCAAGGGTTTGGGTTAGGGTGCCTGGCCTCTCCTAGCCTCAAAGAGATACAATTTCCCTATTTACTATGACTGAACATCCAAAATACAGTATATAAAAATATCTAAAAACCCATTATTTAAAAAGGCATACACACAAAGATACTACACATAAACTATATAGGCCTGGGGGAGATGTCTCAATTCCCCCATGCCTAACAGCAGAGGTGGGTTTTGAGGAGTTTGCAAGAAAAAAATGCAAACTTTTTCTACCAGTTCGGCCAAAGTTTTTCTACCTGTTCTGCGTACCTGACCGTACCTGTAGGAGCCCATCGCTGGTTGACTCCTTCTTCTTTGTGGCAGCCCCTGAGATATTGGAAGACTGCTATCCTGTCTCTGGTCCTTCTTTTCATTAAACTATCCATGCCCAGTTCCTGCAAGCGTTCTTCATAAGTTTTGAAGCTGAGGAGCACATGAAGATGCCTCTGTTTACTTGGGCTTCCTTAGTCCCAGAGGGAGCGGAACTGGTCACTTGATCCCCTTAATCCGATTTGGAAGTACGAAGAGAAACAAGAGATGTAGGACCACCCTTGTCTGCATAACTATGCATCCTGTAGGGTGGAGCGGCCAAGGAGTCTTCCCTGGATGGAAGAGTCCTCTTTAAGTTTGGGCTGAGTTGATTTTGGGGAGGGGTCTGTCCCAGCACCCACGATTCTTCCCAGAGAAGGTCTCCCCTTGTCCTGCCACTTGCCTGCTACTAAATTCACCTTCATAGCAATGGCACTTAGCCTTATATACCCCTTCATAGTGCTTTCACAGACCTCTGTAAGCGGTTTACAGAATCAGCCTCTTGCCCCCAACCATCTGGGCCCTCATTTGACCCACCTGGGAAGGACGGAAGGCTGAGTCAACCTTGAGCCGGCAGTGGGATTTGAACTGCTGAAGTACAGCGAGCAGTTGACTGAAGGAGCCTGCAGGGCTGCACTCTAACCATCCCAGCTCTTTTCATCAAAAGCTCAATTAATATTTTGCTCCCAAAATGGGATGATGCAAGGTTATTTCTCTATCACTAAAAAAAACCCCAATGGCTGCCAACCTGCCTTCCATTGAGGACCTGTAGACTGCACGAGTCAAAAAGAGGGCGGTGAAAATATTGACTGACCCCTTGCATCCTGGACACAAACTGTTTCAACTCATTCCCTCAAAATGTCACTACAGAGCACTGCACACAAAAGACAACTAGACACAAGAACAATTGTTTCCCCAAACGCCATCACTCTGCTAAACAAATATTTCCCTCAACACTGTCAAACTATTTACTAACTCTGCACTACTATTACTACTAGTTTTTTCTCATCATTCCTATCACCCATTTCCTCCCACTTAGGACTGTATGACTGTAACTAGATGCTTGTATCCTTAAGATTTTTCCTTAAGATTTTTATTAACATTGATTGTTTCCTAATTGCTTATTTGTGCACTATGACAATCATTAAGTGTTGTAGGTCATGATTCTTGACAAATGGATCTTTTTCTTTTATGGACATTGAGAGCATCTGCACCAAAGACAAATTCCTTGTGTGTCCAATCATACTTGGCCAATAAAGAATTCTATTCTATTCCATCCCATCCCATCCCATCCTATCCTATCCTATCACCTCCTCTGATTCAGCTTTTGGAGAAAGCAGGAAGACCCATAATGTCCATCATTCTCCAAACCTAAGCCTGACACATTGCATTAAATTGTGTTACTGATGTCATGATCAGTGTTCATGTAAACTCAAGAGAGAAGAACCATCGTGCCACCTCAAAGTTGCTGACAATAATAGAACCACGTTGTGATCCAAACCCCCACCCCAACCCTGAGCAATTTCTCCAATTTTTCCTAGCTCCTTATCTCAAAACTGCCCTGTTTCTCTGGCACCTTCAGACCAAGTTGAGGTAGGACTACCTAATTCTTTGAAGAAGACCTTGGGCGACTTCTTCTTCCATCTCTTTTTTCCCCTGAGGGGGGAATAACAGATTATTTCCTCGCTTTGAGTTTAAATCTCCTGCCTTCAGCCCCATAACAGGACTGCAGTTTAGTTTCTGTGCAACTCAACCTCCTTCACCCATTAACCCCCAAATCCCAAACACCACGTTATCTTCCTTCCTGCTTCGGAAACACTCCAAGCCCAAGTTGTAAGCAAAACACACCAGCCAACCACGCTGCTCAACTTTCTCCACCGAGATTATTCACAAGCACGTTTAGTGTCGATCCTGACACAGAAGAGTTAGCAACAAGAAAATGCACAACATTAGTATTTAGTAGCTGTTATGTCTAAACGGGTTAAATACAAATAGAAATGTAGGCAGTTGTATACTTGCACGAGCTGTACAGGGATCATCTAAATGTCTGTGGTTCTTGGGCAAAGCAAACGACCTCTTTCTACAGATAGTAAGATCAAAGCCCTCGGTTTAGATACTCCAGCTGTCTTTCCCATTGGCATTTGACATGTAACGGGCCATTTAGATTCAGAGGGTATGTAAACATTTTAACCCTTGGCAGGGGCATCTGAGAAACACACAGGCACCGAATGGGCGCTGGGTTCCCTGAGCCGCATACCCACACGATGCCTCTCCTTTGAAGTCCAAGGAACCTCGCCAGCTTTGCCGAATGACTTGAATGGAAACTATCTGATAACAATGTGCCTTCTTGCAGACTCAAAGAGTGACATTTGGAAAAGCACGCCTGCTCCGGCTTTCTCCTTGGGAGAAGTGGAGCTTCGGATGTTAGGACGAGGTGAAGAAGTGAGACTGCAAACCCACACAAAGCGATTAACAAAGCGAGGGAAGCAATGTAAGCGAGATTCTTGGAGGATCCACTGTGAAAGGAATCACCCACTCTTTGATACGCCCTACCAAACCTGCATTTATAACAGGGGAATATTTCTTTATTGGCCAAGTGGGATTGGACACACAAGGAAGTTGTTTTTGGTGCAGATGCTCTCAGTGTACATAGAATAGAATAGAATTTTATTGGCCAAGTGTGATGGGACACACAAGGAATTTGTCCTTGGTGCAGATGCTCTCAGTGTACATAAAAGAAAATATACATTTGTCAAGAATCAGGAGGACAACACTTATTGATTGTCATTGGGGTCAAAGAAGCAATCAGGAAACAATCAATATTCATAAAAATCTTAAGGATACAAGCAACAAGTTACAGTCACACAGTCATAAGTGGGAGGGAATGGGTTGTTGGAATAATGGGAAAAAACTAGTAGTAATAGTAGTGCAGATTTAGTAAATAGTATGACTGTGTTGAGGGAATTCTTTGTTTAGCAGAGTGATGGCGTTCGTGAAAAAACAGTAGACACCTCAGTTGTGCAGTGTTCTGTAGCAATGTTTTGAGGATCGGAGTTGAAACAGTTGATGTCCAAGATACGAGGGGTCAGTCAATATTTTCCCCGCCCTCTTTTTGACTTGTGCAGTCTACAGGTCCTCAATGGAAGGCAGGTTGGCAGCCATTGTTTTGTTCTGCCGTTCTGATTCTCCTCTGAAGTCTGTGTCGGTCTTGTTGGGTTGCAGAACAGAACCAGACAGTGATGGAGGTGCAGATGACAGACTCAATGATTCCTCTGTAGAAATTCCTCTGTATTTTCGGAGCAATCTACGTAACAGTAGACACCTCAGAAGACATTGCATGGGTTGAGTCCTCTGTGTAGATTTTGCATTTGTTTGGTTCTGAAAAACATCTCCAAACAGATCAGGAGTAAAGGTTCACTCCCAATAGCTATTAAGCTATGTAACTTTACCAAAGGCCCTGATCTCAAACTTTTTGTTATTGATCAAGTCCCAGGAAGAAACCTAACAAGGTTTAAATATCATAATGCTCCCTCATTCTTCATTTCATACCTAGTATCATGCCTATTATTTATTTATTTGTTTGTTTGTTTGTTTGGTTTTTTGTTTGTTTGTTTGTTTGTTTGTTTTATGCCACCCTTCGTCTTAGACTCAGGGCGGCTTACAACATGTTAGCAATAGCACTTTTTTTAACAGAGCCAGCCTATTGCCCCCACAATCCGGGTCCTCATTTTACCCACCTCGGAAGGATGGAAGGCTGAGTCAACCTTGAGCCCATGATGAGATCTGAACTGCTGACCTTCAGATCTACACTCAGCTTCAGTGGCCTGCAGTACAGCGCTCTACCCCCTGTGCCACCCTGGCTCTCTGTTTTGATGCTTAGGATAGCAACTCTGTCCATGCTTTGATAGAAGTAAACAGTGTAGTCCACTCAAACGAGAATGACAAAATTGGGCAAAGTATTGCAACGTAGAGAGTTTCATTCTCTTGTTTTGAAGTCAGTTATACTCCAGTGGGGAGATAGGTGACTTAAATTGTAAATGTCTACATTAGCTAGAATTCTGATTTCTACATCAGAACTGGACCTGTAGACTGCACGAGTCAAAAAGAGGGCAGTGAAAATATTTACTGACCCCTCGCATCCTGCACACAAACTGTTTCAACTCCTGCCCTCAAAACATCACTACAGAGTACTGCACACCAAGACAACTGGACACAAGAACAGTTTTTTCCTGAAAGCCATTACTCTGCTAAACAAATAATTCCCTCAGCACTATCAAACTATTTACTAAGTCTGCACAGTGGGGATGTTACGTTTATGCCCTATTTATTGAATATTTAATTGTTTTTATTGTCCTTCCTTCTCTAGTATCTTAGTATGATCTTTAATTACTTTTAAAATAGGAAATAATTAAATATATATATTTACTCCTAAATGCTTTAATCATTTTAATCATTATCTAGAACTGAACTTTTATAGCAGTTAACAAAAATTGAGCTACTTGCTTAATCTGTTATGATACTAAATCTTGTGGGTTCAGGACAAAGCCTTCAAATGTTCCCGTGCTCCTCAACAAATAATGCTGTCTATTATTTGTCCTTTTTGTGGCTATTCAAATAATGGGACTTAATCAACTTAAAATGAGTCCAAGCACCTATTTGAAAACTTATCTTGGTTGGCAAGCCACTCCCACCCAGTCATATGACCTTTAAGCCACCCCTGGGTCACATGATTGTCAAGCCACTCTCACCTGGTCACAGGGCTCGCAAGCCACTCCTACTCGGTCACATGACCATCAAGCCACACCCACAAAACAAGCCACCCCCACAGTGTGGCAGTAAAAAATTTGGCAGCCCATCACTACTCGTAAAGTCTTTGGGGAGGGGCATACAAGTCTAATAAATTATTATTATTATTATTATTATTATTATTATTATTATTATTACGACACTGGGTTTTCTCTTTTTACTGGGTTTTCATTGAAATGTCATTCAAAGTGAACACCAAGTAGGCGTATGCAAAGCCCTCCCGCTAAATTCAAACTTCTTTTATTAGCCGTTCATTGATTTGTGAATGATGGATGGATGGAGGAGAATGTGGACCAAGATAGTCCCAAAGGTGCTTTTGCAAAAGACAACTGGGATTTCTTTGAAGATGTTTGTTCTCATCCCAGGTTCTGACTGAAAGATGGAAAACAAAAGGATTTATATGGGTTTTATATTATAATAGGAGTATTTATTCTCCATCATTCGATCAGGACTCAAGAAACTTTTTGGATGAGAAGTGAAACATCTTCAAAGAAAAACCAGAAACATAATATGAAAGACGTTTGAATAGATCTATTGTATTGGTTGTAATCGAGAACATAGAACAATAGAGTTCTGATGTTCATCCAATGCTTTGTTTTTAGAGACACTGGCACAGATTCATCTTCCATTTTTGCAAGATTTTCAAGCAGCAAGTTAGCGAATAAGCTTCCTGATTCTTGTCTTGTTCACTTTGTAGTAAATTTACTTTATTTGTTAGCCAGAAATATGCCCCAAAGAGCCACATCTACTTCCTGGTCAGAATTGAGTCAAACCCGTGCAGGACCATATCTTTCATATCTATACACGCATATCAATACACACAAACACTCCTACTCACACAGTAGCTTCCTTCTCGGAATAGCAGCAATGTTTGCAGAATCTGTGGAACCACAGAGTGGTTCACCATATTTCAGCCTATGACAGTGTGTAAACAAAGCTGTTGTGGTTGCCTTGTGGTTCATCATGTGATATAAACCCAGAAAATTGAGAAAACCATAATTAGTGAGCAGTGGGTAACTGAATATTGCTTTTAGGTTGAAGGGGGAAGGGGGAAGGGAAGACTCTCTATAGTTACCTACAGTTACTCTAAGAGAGAGACTGAGACAGAGACTAGATAGATGGATAGATAGATAGATAGATAGATAGATAGATAGAGAGAGAGAGAGAGAGAGAGAGAGATGATAGAGAAAGAGAGAGAGATGATAGAGAGAGAGAGAGAGAGAGATGATGGATGGATGGATGGATGGATGGATGGATGGATGGACAGACGGACGGACAGATAGATGGACCAACGGACAGATGGATGGATGGATGGGCGGGTGGGCGGGTGGACGGGTGGACGGACGGATGGATGGCTGGATGGATGGAAGGGTGGGTGAGTGGAAGGATGGCTGGATAGATAGATGATAGATAGATGATAGATAGATAGATAGATAGATAGATAGATAGATAGATAGATAGATAGATGATAAATTTAGAGACAGACATATGGGCAGACAGATAGTATTGTGTGAGTATCGCTGTACAGATGATTTGTAATTCAGTTTTGCAACTCAATTCCACATCTATTGTGTCCATACAAATGATGTGTTTCTCATGAATGTAACTTCATCACTTGGGTTTCTTCTGGAATAGTCATTCTTTGAGTTTCCTGCAATTGTCACCAAGTGCACCTTGAGTCCTTCACAGGTCCTGAAGACCTGAGAAAGATTTATTAACAGGAAGTTCATGAATCTCAGAATATAAATTATCCAAAGCCAATGTCCAATGGCTTTTTATGTCATATATTTTAAAGATGTTTGAAGTTTTCCAAATAAATACAACTTTGGAAGGAGCTTGAGGGCTGCTACAAAAGTCCCCATGGAACTGATAATCTTTGAAGCAATTTTGGGTTGCATGTTGACATTTTCTAGTACAGTAATGAACGTAAAATAATCAAAATACAACGATTAAATATGTGACAATGTTGTGAACACAGAGAGCAGTTAGATATTCAGCTACTGAAGGATTCCAACCATCTTAGTTTTATTCTTCTTAATTGCATTTTTGAGTCTTATTTCTTATGATTAAAACATATACTTGGAGATGCATTTTCCATGGCTGAAACTTGTTACGATCTCAGATATCAACAGTGAAGAACTTCAGCACCAAAATTGTTACTTCCTCCACATCAGCTAGAAAAATCACTGTATAATTTATGCAATTACTCTAGTTTTCTAAGTTACCAAGTGTTGTGGCCCATCCCCATCCTGCTCAGCTGATCACAGATTCTGAGGAACGAGAGACAGGTGTGTTTTGGTATCTTAGCCTTACCGGCTTTGAGATGATGAAGAGCCCCTTCTAGATACAAAGGTGCGCAGAAGAATGAGCAGGCAGGAATATTTGAGAAGGAAGAGGTCTGTGTGTAAATAGCTCTGTAGAACACTTGGCCACGCCTTGTGGCTATATAAGGGGAGGTCTCGTGATGAGCTCTTTGTGAACATCAACATTCGACTTGAACATCTTTTAAATTTTAATTTTTTTAGCGTGGACCAGACAGGCCATCCATGTACTCCAAAGTGGATTATATTTTAGGTATGTGCATTCTCATGAGACGCCCAAAGAGTTGAAATAAACATGTAATAAACCACAATAATAAAAAATAGTATTTAAAAAAGCATGAGACTCTGTATTTGGGTGACAAAAAGTCAAATCTGGTTTGACTGGGTTGATATAGGATCCCTGGAGTTACATCCAGAAGTTATTGGCATAATCTTTCTCCTCCTGAAATCCTTGATGACTCAGGGGTCACTCTGCATACTCCTTAACACTGGTGCTGATAGCCAGCCGTTATGTTATCTTGTTTGTGTTATGAAACATCCGCAAGAAAACAATCAAACTCAGGGAAACTTTATAAAACCACACCTGGAACACTGCAAACAATTTTGGTCCCCTTACTGCAAAAAAAGATAGTTGAGACTTTGGAAAAAGTTCAGAGGATGCCAACTAAGATGATCAAAGGCCTGGAGACTAAAACCTACAAACAACAGCTGCAGGATTTGGGTTTGGCTCGTCTAAAGAAAGGAAGAATTAGGGGTGACATGATGGCACTAGTCTGGTGTTTGACACCAAGAAGAGGGGAGTCAGATTATTCTCCAAAGCACCAGAAGTCGAGACGTGCAGCAGTGGATGGAAACTAATTCAGGAGAGAAGCGACCTGGAATTCCAAGGAGAAACCTCCTAACAGTGAGAACAATTAACCAGTGGAACAGCTTGCCAACAGAAATCATAGACGTCCCATCATTGGAAGTTTTTAAGAAGAGACTGGACAGTCACCTATCTAAAATTGTATACGCTCTCCTGCTTAAGCAGCTCATTCTATTCTGTTCTGTTCTGTTCTATTCTATTCTCATTCCATTATTCTATTCTATTCTATTCTAGTCTAGTCTAGTCTAGTTTAGTCTATAGTCTAGTCTAGTCTCATTCCATTATTCTATTCTATTCTGTTCTGTTCTATTCTATTTTCGTTCCATTATTCTATTCTATTCTGTTCTAGTCTAGTCTAGTCTAGTCTAGTCTAGTTTAGTCTATAGTCTAGTCTAGTCTCATTCCATTATTCTATTCTATTCTGTTCTATTCTATTTTCGTTCCATTATTCTATTCTATTCTATTCTAGTCTAGTCTCATTCCATTATTCTATTCTGTTCTGTTCTATTCTATTTTTGTTCCATTATTCTATTCTATTCTATTCTATTCTATTCTAGTCTAGTTTAGTCTATAGTCTAGTCTAGTCTCATTCCATTATTCTATTCTATTCTGTTCTATTCTATTTTCGTTCCATTATTCTATTCTATTCTATTCTAGTCTAGTCTCATTCCATTATTCTATTCTGTTCTGTTCTATTCTATTTTTGTTCCATTATTCTATTCTATTCTATTCTATTCTAGTCTAGTCTAGTTTAGTCTATAGTCTAGTCTAGTCTCATTCCATTATTCTATTCTATTCTGTTCTATTCTATTTTCGTTCCATTATTCTATTCTATTCTATTCTAGTCTAGTCTCATTCCATTATTCTATTCTATTCTGTTCTGTTCTATTCTATTTTTGTTCCATTATTCTATTCTATTCTGTTCTTTTCTGTTCTGTTCTTGAGCAGGGGCTGGACTAGAAGATCTCCAAGATTCCTCCCAGTTTATTCTATTCTATTCTATTCATCCCATCCCATCCCTTCCCATCCTATCCTACAAACAGTCCCAAGGACTCATCAAAGTATATTTCCTTCTAATGATGTTTCCTTGTGCATCTTTCCATGGTCAGGCAAAAAGGAGTTCCCATCCCATTCCCAATCCAGACGCTCTTGTCTGCTCTGCCTGAGGACCTAGTGATGGATCCCCATTGATTGGGGATCATCAGGAGGACAGTCCACAAAGAGATCCCTGGTTGGAGAGCTGCTGTCTCTGTGCCCAGCATGACTTCAGCCAAGGCGCTTGGTGTGGTCTTCAAGGATCACCCCAAGGATTCTTTTCTCTCCAGCCTGTCCATCCCTCCCTCCCTCCCTCCCTTCTTTCCCTTTTCTTCATTTGCTGTGAATGAAGTGTGGCGTGTTTTTCCTTGTCAAGGTCATGGAAGGAATCAACCCCTCCATTACTATTACTGTCCTCCCTCAGCTATTCCAGCAATGCTGCTTGATGCCGTTCCAACTGTTCCAACTTTTGTGCCTTCAAAAATTGCACTCAAAAGACAAGTGCATTTAATCCAAAGGGACCTCAATCAACTTTTGCTATATTTGTGTTTAAAAGGCAGTGACAGGCCTATTAACTATAAATAAAGCTGTTCCTGCTGCTTCCCCAAGTGGTGGGAGACACCGCATTTGCATTCAAAGGCAGCCACGGGTAATACAGGAGATATTTTCCCCTGACAAATGATCTTAGGGCAACATGATCTAAAGAGGGCTGTGAATGGGGGATTAATATAAAATACTACGATCGTCCAAAGTGTTTTGATTTTGTTTCAAAGCAATTGGGAGCATAAAAATAACGGGGTTAAATGAAGGGTTTAAATGGTACGGCAAATCACATCCAATCTTAGGCATCAGGGCGTAACTTCTTACGCTGTGGCAGATGTTCAACATTAAAAATAAAAAAAAGTTATTTACAACTTTAAAAAACACATTTAAATTAAAATACACATACACATATTTTCCGAAGCTGTTCTTTTTTTAATTAAAAAGTAAATGAAACTGAGACAGCCAACGTCTTGTGAGAAATGGGTGGAAATTTTGCAAACATTGCTCTCTCTTGTAGTCTTGTTCAGTTGCTAATATTTTTATTTTTGTAAAAAATTAAATTAAAAATGAAATGTTTGGCATTCAGTGGCTGCCATCAAAAAGACCTGGCGTCTTTTTCAAGCAATAATTTTGTTCCAATTTAATGTGCCGACTTAGTAAATAGTTTGACAGTGTTGAGGGAATTCTTTATTTAGCAGAGGGATGGCATTTGGGGAAAACTGTTCTTGTGTCTAGTTGTCTTGGTGTGCAGTGCTCTGTAGCGACGTTTTGAGGGTAGGAGTTGAAACAGTTTGTGTCCAGGATGCGAGGAGTTAGTAAATATTTTCACGGACCTCTTTTTGACTCATGTAGTATCCAGGTCCTCAATGGAAGGCAGGTTGGCAGCCATTGTTTTCTCTGCAGTTCTGATTCTCCTCTGAAGTCTGTGTGGGTCTTGTTGGGTTGCAGAACCAAACCAGACAATTATAGAGGTACAGATGACAGACTCAATGATTCCTTTAATTTGTAAAGACAAGGAAGGAAGGAAGGAAGGAAGGAAGGAAGGAAGGAAGGAAGGAAGGAAGGAAGGAAGGAAAGATGGAAGGAAGGAAGGAAGGATGGAAGAGAGCTGGTGTGGCGCAGTAGTTGGACTGCAGGCTGCTTCAGCTAACTCCTAGCTGTAGTTCAGCAGTTCAGATCTCACTACTGGCTCAAGGTTGGCTTAGCCTTCCATCCTTCTGAGGTGAGTAAAATGAGGAACCCAGATTGTTAAGGGGCTTGTAGAAGCACTAGGAAGCTATAGATAAATCTAAATGCTCTTGCTCTTCCTTCCTTCCTTCCTTCCTTCCTTCCTTCCTTCCTTCCTTCCTAAACTCCCCTCTTCCTTTGCTCTGAAGGGATAACATGTGCAATGTTTCAGAAAGCAGAAGGAAGACTTTTCGGCTTTTGCTGTGGGCACCGGTAACAGCTGGAGCCGCTCTTCATCCTCGCTTACGGCAAATGGCTAAATTTACCCTTGATGTCATGTTTTGGACTGTGCCAAGACCCCCGAGGGACCGCCTTCAGCCAGGAGCTCTTGAAAAATGGATTTGCAGATGAATACCCCCCTCTTTTTTCTTTATAACTTCAGCGAAGCCTCCAAAGATCCCATCAGAGGTTACTTAATCCTTTTATTGTTCCAAAATCTTGTGGTGATGGATGGGGCTTGGAAAGGGCGCCCTGTCAGAAATCTTGGAAAGGTAGTGGTGAGGCCGACTCACAACTCGGGGAGAGTAATCAATGTCGCTGTTCACTTCTTTTGCCGCGTCTCACAAATGCGAGCCAACTTTGCTCTTTTATATAACCCAACTGTTGCCAGAGGTGCAGGAAGGAGGGGGGTGGAAAAGGGGACGAGGTTTGCACTGCCAAAAACCCACATCGGAAAATGCTTTGGTGCAAAACATGTCATTTTTTTCCCTGGTCGATGAAAGGAGGGAGGCGAACGCAAACAAAAGTTGTGTCAAGGTGGTGCAGGAGTTGGTGAAAAATCAACCGCTTGCCACACGATCTCTAGAAGGCCTGATGTTGATGGGAAACTTAGAAGGGGCAATTTTCATGGGGGAAAAGACGCAGCCACAAAGCATTCTTTCGAGAGGTTCAAGGTCATCCTATGTCCACCCACCTGGGTGGAAGCGGAAGGAGGAGTTTATGCCACTCACTCCAAAACAGAACTGCCAGGATTCCCCCAGCCAGCCTGGTTTGCTGAGGAATTCTGGGACTTAAAGGCCACACAACTTAAAGCAGTGAAGGGTTACCAAATTGTTTACTACCACACGTTGGGCGTGGCTTATGCAGAACGCCCTGCGTTTTCTTTCAACGTCTTTCAGGGCAAATTGGGTGCTCTGGGGTGGAGCTCCATTTTCGCTACCCCACTGCGTTCCCCCCATCCAGGCAGTAGCCCACCCCTGACTTAAAGTGAACAAGGCTGAGGACCCTTGTCTTATAGAGAAATATAGAGCATTAACCCGTCGTTGTTGTTTTTAAAAAAACCTGATATGAAGTCATGTGGGACAATTAAAATGGGACAAACCTAAGCAGAAGATCCTTAATCTTTTCTCCGCCGGTCTTTTCGTAAGCTTTCTTTTCATAATTTTAGTGTTCCAAGCAAAACACAAATCCCACTTTCTCATTACGAAGATTAATCGAGTGTTTGAACAGAACTTGGATGTAGAAGTGGTTCCTGGTTTCAGAACTTTCCCTACTGATGTATTTAGTTAAATAACTCCCCTGGACCCACATCCTGTGTTATGATGAATAGATTGTCATGTACCTAAGGTGGCATGAAGAAAACTCTTCCGCTTTGGAACCTTCTAGATGTTCCAGATCTCCTACGCCCTGCAATTAGATCACCTGCGGTTGGCAACAGTGGGTGGTGAGATCCAGAGTAGAGGGAAATACCAAGGAAGGGAGTAGGTCAGACTCAAGATGGCCACAATGGAGGGCACATCACAAGGAGAAAAGTTGCTATCTCAGCCTGATCTCAACCCTTCACTATTTCAAGCCTAAGCACATTTTATCTGTAATACATGGCTACAATACAGAGAGATTGCAGAGCTAACCTAACAGTGAGTAGCCATTGCCATTGGATGTAAGCCATGGAAGTTGTTAATATATGAGCAGAGTAATCCTTTTTTACCAAGGTTGTGCACACACACAAAAGTTTAGATTGAGATTAGTTGTGAATAACTACTCAGCCAGACACAGATATCCTAACTTATTTCTCAAAGCTTACTCTGAGAAATAACATATTCAGATAAACAGTCTAAAGTTATACACGTAATAAGTCAGAATAACAATCCAAATGTTAAGTACATAGTCTTTCTTACCAGTTCCCTTTGTCATAATCAACAAAGATATAATAATAGTAATAATAATAATAATAATAATAATAATAATAATAATAATAATAATAGTGATAGTGATAATAATAATAGAGTTGAAAGGGACCTTGGAGGTCTTCTAGTCCAATCCCCTGCATAGGCAGGAAACCCTACACTATTTCAAGCCTAAACACATTTTATCTGTAATACATGACTACAATAGAGAGAGATTGCAGAGCTAACCTAACAGTGAGTAGCCAAACAAAGAGAAACAGAGAGAGTGACTCAGAGAAATAAGCTATAAACTCTAGCTCCCTCTTGTGGCAGTCTGCAACACCTGCAGCCAACATATTGCCAACCCAAAAGTTATGGACAGAGTCCTAACAGAAGTAGTGTGAGCAGATCATTGGAAAAGTCCAGAGAAGAAGACAGAATACAAAATACAAACTAATAGAGTTGGAAGGGGCTTTAGGGGTCGTCTAATCCATACTGCTCAGCCAGGAGAACTTAGATGATTCCAGACCAATGGAATAATATAAGTTGATGGAGCACCCATAATTTTTGGAGGGAAGCTATTCCACTGGTTGATTGTTCTCATTGTCAGGAAGTTCTGTGTTCTAGTTCTAGGCTGAATCTCTCCTTGATAACGGCATGTATCGGTATGGACACTAATAGGATGTTGGCTACTTAAAGACAGAGGCTCCTCCCAGAGAAGGGGTGTGGCCAATGCCACAGCGCTACAGAGTGCTCCGCTGGGGAACCCCGATATCAGCGCTGACTAAAGAAATTGTTTTAAAAATATTTTGCTTCTCTCTGTTCTTCCTTTTCTTTTCTTTTCTTTTTTCCCCCTCTCCTCTGTTATTAACATTTAGGTTTCACGAATCCCATAGATCAGGACTGTGGCCCTTTCTGCTAATACAGTACTTCAAATAATGACCATACCATATTAAAAAACTTAACAATGTATTCAGCGTAATGTCATCTTCTTTTTTTTTTTTTTTTTTTTAAATCTCTTTATTAATTTTTCTTATGTCATTCCCATCACATATTATTTTGAATTACAGATTATACATATTCTCAGTTAACATTCTGACAGTAAGTTTTGACCGGTTTTCTTTCATTATATACATTGTATTTTATATTTTTAAATTCTAAAATCTATTACGTTCATTAATTATACACGGTAACTGTAGGTCGTTTCAATTGTACTGTTGTTTCATATTATGTTGCTTTTATGTTCTCTTTTGAACCCATTCGTGCCATTTTTGCCATGTTCTTTTTGATTCTATTAATTTATTTCCCTTAATTGAGTTCGTGAATTCGTCCATCTCTACACATGCATATATCTTATCTATAATTAAATCTTCCGTTGGTATCTGATCACTTTTCCAGAGTTGTGCTATCGCAATTCTCGTGGCGGTGTTAATATGTGTTGTGAGGAGCATTGTTTGTTTTGAATAATGTTTTCTCCAAACTCCTAAAAGCATAGCTTCCGGTGTGAGTTCTATTTCCTCTTTCGTGATCTCTGTGAGCCAAGTATGAGTTATTGTCCAAATTTTTTGTATCATGGGGCAGGACCACCACATATGGAAAAACGTACCTCTTTCCTTTTTACACTTCCAACATGAGTCTGATAACGTTGGGTGGATCTTTGCTAATCTCGCCGGTGGGAGGTACCATCTGTAGAATAATTTGTAGTAGTTTTCCTTATATGCTGCCGAAAGGGTTATTTTGGATATTGTGGTCCATGTTCTTTCCCAGTCGGCAATATGGATGGCGTGTTGCAGATTTTTTTCCCACGCTATCATTGGTGTTTTGGTCGTATCTTTTATTCTTTCCTGTTCTAAAAGTATTTGGTATATTCTGCTTATTTGTTTGTTTTCATTTCCTATCAGAATCTTATCTAATGGGTTCATAGATTTTTGAATACCGGGTGTTTGATTGTCTTTTTTAAATCTGGATTCTATTTGGGCGTATGTCCACCAATCCATTTTATGATTTAATCTTTCCAGTTCTTGTCTAGATTTGAGTTCCCCGTTTGGGTGTAATATGTCTCTGTACTGGATGGTTTTGGCTATGTCGATCAAATTTGGGTAGATGATGGCTTCCATAGTGGAAAGCCATCTTGGAATTTTGTCGTAGTGTTTATTTTTAATTTCGTACCAGGTTTTTAGTAGTGATTTACGGATCAAGTGCCTGTCAAATATAGTTTGTTTTTGCAATTTATCTTTCCATAAATGCGCATGCCAGCCTGTTTGTAAGTCATGACCTTCTAATACAAGTATTCTCTTATTTTTTAAGTTAATCCACTCTTTTATCCAAATTAGGCTTGCCGCTTTGTAGTATAATTTTAGATCCGGGAGCCCCAGGCCTCCTCTAATTCTATTATCTTGGAGATACACATATTTTATTCTTGGCCTTTTGTTTTGCCAGATGAATTTGGAGATGATTTTATTGATTTCTTTAAAAAAATTTGGTTCCAAGTTAATCGGAGCTGTCTGAAAAAGATATAAAAATTTGGGAAGAATATCCATTTTTATTACAGATATTCTGCCTAACATTGATATTTGTAGGTCTTTCCATTTCTCTAAATTTTTTTTGGTATCTTGCAATAATTTGTCATAATTGTCCTTTTTAAGTGTAATTGTTTTGTTTGTTAATATTAATCCTAAGTACTTCATTTTTTTTGTAGTTTGGAGTTTAGTAGTTTCTTCTAATTTCCTAATTTGTCGTATACTCATGTTTTTTGTCATTAACATTGTTTTCTGTTTATTTATTTTTAGACCTGCAAATTCCCCAAAATTTTCAATTTCTTTGATTAGCTCTGGGCCAGAGCTGGTTGGTTCTTCTAAAAAGAACACCATGTCGTCCGCATATGCCTGTAATTTGTATTCTTCTTTTTTAATTTTAATTCCTTGTATATTTTTATTATTTCTTATTTTATTTAGTAGTAGTTCCTGTGTCAGTATAAATAATAAGGGTGACATTGGGCAGCCTTGGCGGACTCCTTTTTCTATCAAAATTGGTTTTGTAGTGTCTCCATTTATTATTGCTCTGGCCTTTTGGGTGGTATATATATTTTTGATAATGTTTTCAAATCTGTTACCTAATTTTAATTCTCTAATTAACTCATTTAAGTATTGCCAATTAACATTATCAAATGCCTTCTGGGCATCCAGGAAGACAAGAGCTATTTGTTTTCCTGGATGGGCTTCACCATATTCTAAGACGTCTAAAACTGTCCTGGTGCAGTTGAAAATTTGTCTGGAGGGTAGAAAGCCATTTTGGTCTGTGTTGATGATTTTATTTAATATTTCTTTTATTCTGTCTGCTAAGATTACCATAAAGATCTTATAATCCGCGTTAAGCAGAGAAATTGGTCTGTAGTTTTTTATTTTCTGTTTGTCTAACCCCTCCTTTGGTATCATCGTTATGTATGATTCTCTCCAGGATTCTGGAATTTTTGCTTGTTCTAATATTTCATTGTATGTCTCCAGTAATATGGGTTCAAATAGATCTTTATTTCCTTTATAGAATTCCCCCGGGAGTCCATCCGGCCCTGGGGTTTTATTGTTTTTTTGTTTTTTTAATGCTAATTGGATTTCTTGTAGAGTAATTTTTTCATTTAAAATTTGTTTATCGAGTTCTTCAATTTGTATGGTATTATTTTCTTGTATGTATTTAGTAATTTTTACCATTTCAATTGGTTCTTCTTTATATAGGTTGTTGTAATAATCTTGTATTATTTCCTTTTTCTGTTGTTCCATGTGTTGTATTGTCCCGTCTTTATCCTCTAATTGATAAATTAATTTTTCGCTTCTCATTTTTTTGATTTTCTGTGCAAGCCATCTACCTGGTTTGTTAGCTGTTTCAAAGTATTTTTGTTTCGTTTGTTTTAAATTTCTAATAAATTCTTGCTGTTCTAATATATTTATTTTGGATTTAGCTTCCCTTAGTGATATTTGTGTCTGTTTGTTTGTTGGGTTTTGTTGAAGAGTTTTTTCCAGGTTGGCTATTTTATTTACGTAGTGATTATATTCTGCCTTCTCTTCTTTTTGTTTTTTAGCTGTATATGATATAGTAACTCCCCTAGTATATGCTTTCAGTGTGTCCCATAGTATTTGAGTTGAGGTGGGTTGTTTCTTATTTTCCTCTAGGAATAATTTTATTTCTTTGTTTAGCATTTCTGTATATTTTTCATCTCGAAGTAGGTTTGTATTTAATGACCATCTTCTAAATTCTTTCTTTTCCCCCTGCCAAGTGATTGTTATTGGGTTATGGTCAGCCCACGTATTTGGTTCTATGTCAACAGATTTTATTTTTTTGTGCATATTCTTACTTAGCCATACCATATCTATCCTAGAGAAAGAGTTGTGTGGGGCAGAGTAGAATGTAAATTGTTTTTCATTTGGGTGTATTAATCTCCACATATCTACCAGATCTAGTTCATCCGTCATTTTCTCAAATGTGGTTGGTAGTGTGGCTCTTTTTATTTTACTCTTGGTTTCTATTTTGTAGTCCAGTTTTTGGTTCACTATTCCGTTATAGTCTCCTATTATACATATATTTGTTTGGTTAAATTGTAATAATATTTCATGTATTTTTTTATAAAATTGTTTCAATTCATGATTTGGTGCATATATATTTACTAATAATATTTTCTCTCCTTTGATTTCTACTTCTACTATAATATATCTTCCTTTTGGGTCAGTTTTTATCTCTCTTGGGTTTAATTCTTTTTTCACATATGTGGCTACCCCTCTTTTCTTTTCTTTTTCATCTAGAGAAGTGTATAGCTCTCCCAATTTGGTGTATTCTAAATATTTTTTGTGTGCAAGTTTGATATGTACTTCTTGTAGACATATTATCTGTGCTTTCTGTTTCAGGAGTTTGGAGAAAACCTTTTTTCTTTTCTGATTGTTGTTGAGACCATTTATGTTTATTGAAATTAGTTTAGTTCCCAGTGGCATTTAGCTTTGAATGGGTAGAAAGAGAATATATAAACAAGAATAAAAGAATAAAAGAAAGAGGGCTTTTCCTTCTTGGTTGTTTTTAGTTCCTTTTGTTTGTTTGTTTCTATTTGTCTGCTGCTGCTGCTGCTGTTTGGGATCTGGTCTTAGCCCCTTCTTCCCTTTCTCTTTCTCCCCCCGTCTCCCCCGTCCTTCCACCTGTTTGTTTGTCAATTTCAATTTCTTCTTCTTTACTAGATTCTAATCTCTCCCCGCTCTCTAACTCTATCTCAGTGTTAACCAATTGTTCGTATATTTCTTGTGCTTTTTCAAGGGAGTCCACTTTAACTCTTCTGCCATCAATATTTATCATCATCCCTTCGGGATTAATCCATCTAAATGTAATTTCTTTTTTGTTTAGGACAGAGGCTAGTGTCTTATAATCTCTCCTTCTCTCTCTTACCTTTCTAGGGATTTGCTTTAATATATTTAATTCTTTACCCTTATATGTCATTTTCCTTCCTCTAGAAATTGCATATACCCTGTCTCTCATGATCCTTCTAGCAAATCTCAGGTGGATCTCCCTCGGGAGTCGGTTTCTACGGGCATAATTAGTGTTAATTCTGTAAATTTCATCCAGTTCACTTATTACCTCTTCCCGACTGGTTTGTAATATTCCTGAAATTATGGTTATCATAATCTCCCCTAAGTTTTCATTCTCTGTCTCTATCACATTTTGAAATCTTAAAAAATAAGAAGATCGTTCCAACTCCAGCTGAATCAGGGAGTTTTCGAGATCCTTATGGGATTCCTTAAGTTTTTGATCTACCTGTTCAATTTTTTTCTCACTCTGTTCTATTTTCTCTTCCACCTGTGTAATTTTTTGTTCATTTTTCTGTGTTGCAAGTTGTGCTGTTTCCAGTCTGTTTTCTAACCTAAGGATATCAGTTTTTAACTCTAGGTGGTTATTGGTAATAAGTTCTTGTAGTTTCAGCATTGCTTCTTGCATAACTGTCAATGTTTTATTCATATTTTGCATTAATGAGGAACTTTCTTTCTCTTTTTCTTTCTCTGGATTTAACATATCATCTATTTGTCTTTGTGATGCTGAAGAAGCTGAAGATAGTGTATTTGAAGGTGTGGCTGGGGTTGTTTTTTTACCACCTCTGGGCTGGTAATTGGCCATTTCTTTTATAATCTGGTTTTGCTTTTCTAAAATATTATATATTCTATTCCATATGACCATAGGAAATATTTATGCACTTTAAAAGTTCTATTATTTTTCTTAGAAATGTTAACGTTTTTTACAAGGCTACAAATTCTATAATAATTAATTAAAATTTCTATAGCACTTAATGACTTAATAACTATTTTAGTATCTTCTAACTATGGTTATCAGGGGATTATTTGGAGGGAGGGAGGGAGAGAGAAAGAGAGAAAGAGAGAGAGGGAGGGAGAAAGAGATGGAGAGGGAAAGAGGAAGAGGGAGAGAGAGAGAAAGAGAGGGAGAGAGAGGGAGGGAGGGAGGGAGGAAGAGAGAGATGGAGAAAGAGATGGAAAAAGAGAGGGGGAGAGAGGGAGCAGGAGAGAGAGAGAACGAGAGAAAGAGATAGAGAGAGAGAGAAAGAGAGAGAGAGGGAGGGAGAAAGAGATGGAGAGGGAAAGAGGAAGAGGGAGAGAGAGAGAAAGAGAGAGAGGGAGGGAGGAAGAGAGAGATGGAGAAAGAGATGGAAAAAGAGAGGGGGAGGGAGGGAGCAGGAGAGAGAGAGAGAACGAGAGAAAGAGATGGAGAGGGAAAGAGGAAGAGGGAGAGAGAGAGAAAGAGAGAGAGGGAGGGAGGAAGAGAGAGATGGAGAAAGAGATGGAAAAAGAGAGGGGGAGGGAGGGAGCAGGAGAGAGAGAGAGAAAGAGATGGAGAGGGAAAGAGAGAGAGAGAATATTAAATCCAGAAAAAGAAACTCTCTTAAAATGGTACGAAAGGGACGTGTTTCGAATAACTCTGGCTATTGTTGGTAACAAAGAGTGCTGTGACTTTTATATTAAGTACTGGGGGAAAAAAACAAAGAAGGAAAACTATTTTTGAACTGTCCCTTTTGAGCTACTAAGACCAAGAGGACTTTGGTTAAACTATAATTAAATCCAGGCTTCTGGGGAAATATCTTCATGGTAGAGAATGGAATTCGTTTCATGAGAGTCCATTGTATGTCCCTTCTAAATATAATAAGCAGAAAAATGAGGGTGAGCTTGTAGAGTAGAATAGAATAGAATAGAATAGAATGGAACGGAATGGAACAGAACGGAATAGAATAGAAGAGAATAATCTTTATTGAGACTTGACTAGACTAGACTAGACTGAGAGTTGACTTTTGAGAGTTGACTTCTGAGAGTTGACTTCTGGGAGTTGAATTCTGGGAGTTGACCTCTGAGAGTTGACTTCTGGGAGTTGACTTCTGAGAGTTGAATTCTGGGAGTTGGATTCTGAGAGTTGACTTCTGAGAGTTGAATTCCGAGAGTTGGTTTCTGAGAGTCAAAGTCCACAAGTCTTAAAGTTGCCATGGTTGGAGACCCCCTGCTTTAGACAGCCCCCGCTGAGTGGTTTACAGAGCCCTCATTTTACTGGATCCTCATTTTTCTGACCTTGGAAAGGTGGAAGGCTGAGTCAACCCCAAGCAGGCCAGGATCGAACTGCTGGCAGCAAGCAGAGTTAGTCGTCAATACAGCATTCTAAAACCGCTACTTAGAATCAAAACTACACATTCGCGTTTCAAGAGGGTCCCAAAAAAAAATTGCTGGTATTGCAGGAAAAGCTATTTTTACATTTTTGAAAGTTTAAACCTTCTCTGAAGTTGGTATTAGCCCTGGGTAGATTCCCCTCCACTAAACTATAGGAATCTAAACTAAGGGTGGACAGCTGTTCTTGGCTGGGAATCCGGCTTGAAAATACACTTGATGTACATACAGGGTTTCTTTGGCTGCTCCATGGATGTCCATCTGTTCGGATGGCCCAGTGCCTGCTTAGCTGCTGGTCAGTCTTTTGCCCTTGGATCATATCCTATGGTCCCATGATGCCCTGGCTGGGTCCGGTGGGCGGCGAGGTCTCCTTGAAGAGGTCTCCTCTCCTTCTCTGCCCAACAAGCAGAGCTGACTTCTTGAACTTGAACCCCACCTGTTCCGAAGCGAATCCCCCCATAGAAGAACAAATGAACAATAAAAGCTGTGGAATCCGTGGAAACTTGTGGCCGTCTACAATCCAGCGGGCTCTGTTACACCGCATTCTTCAAATACACACGGCGACCAGTTGCGGTAGTCACATGAAAGTTTCCGCCTATGGCCAGGCCCTGAGACGTTGCAACAGGACAAATCAAATTTCAAAGGAGTGAATGTAGCTGACACTCAAGACCCCACATGTAGATGCTACTCAAGAAGAAAGAGAGAGAAAGAGAGAAAGAAAGAGAGAGAGAGAGAAAGAGAGAGAAAAGAAAAAGAGAAAGAGAGAGAAAGAGAGAGAGAGAAAGGGAAAGAGAGAGAGGGGGAAAGCGAAAGAAAGAGAGAAAGAGAGAGAAGGAAAGAGAAAGAGAGAGAGAAAGAAAGAGAGAGAGAAGGAAAGAGAGAAAGAGAGAGAGAAAGAGAGGGGGGAGAGAAAGGGAAAAAGAGAGAGAGAAAGAGAGAGAGAGAAAGAGAGAGAGAGAAGGAAAGAGAGAAAGGGAAAGAGAGAGAGAGAAAGAGAGAGAGAGGGAAAGAGAGAGAGAGAGAGAAGGAAACAGAGAAAGAGAAAGAGAGAGAGAAAGAAAGAGAGGGAGGGGGAGAGATCTCTACCTAACAGCAGTGATGGGCTCCTACAGGTATGGCCAGGTACACAGAACTAGTAGAAAAATTTTGGTCAGGTATGCAGAACCAGTAGAAAAAAAATGATTTTTTTTTCTCTTTTCCCCATCTGGGCTCTGGGTATGTTTTTCCTGCTGCAATAAATGAGGTTGAATGTGTATAATTTTAGAGGAGCTGTGTGTGTGTGTATATGTGTGTACATAAACATACACTTTATATAGTAGGTAATGTATATTTGTGTGTGTGTGTGTGTAATATGTATGCATACACATGGCATATATACATAGAATTAAAGAGTATATTTTGGATGCTCAGTAATAGTAAATAGATGGGGAAATTGTCTCTCTTTGAGGCGAGGAGAGGCCAGGCACCCTAACCCTTGACCTGAGTCACGTCAAGTTGGCCACCTTTAAGCCAGTCACATGACCTTTAAGCCACCCCTCAGTCACATGATCATCAAGCCACACCCACAAAATAAACCACGCCCACAGCACGGTAGTAAAAATTTTTGCAGCCCTTCACTGCACGAAAGGCTGTAAAATACACCAAAAACCACCCTTCTTTTTTTTTACTTTGAAATAAACTCCATTTCGATTTGCAAGCCTGCTTCGATAAGAGCTCATTTGTGGAGCAGGAATTTCTTTCCAAGCCCTGTAAATAACAAAAATTGATCCCAGGAAAAAGCCCTACAAGTAAGGGGCGAGTACAAGTGCCCTAGAGTGCCTTCCGTCCCCTGTCCTATTGCTCTCCTATATCTCCTATACCTTTCTTCTATTCCTATATCTCTTCTTCTATTCTTTCATTGCTATGTTCTATTCCTATATCTTCTTTTCTATTCTTTCACAGATATATTTTACTATGAGTATCTCCTCCATAACCTTCATCATGTATTTTACTATGTGTATATAGATATATACCCACTAAAACCCTCATTGTGTATCGGACAAAATAAATAAATAAATAAAATAAAGTTTCCACGGAGGCTCTACATGCAATCAATGCGGCCACCTCTCAGGGGTAATGGAGCAGGCTTTGAAGTTTCTCTTCTGAGACCGAAAGAGATCAAAGCAAGTCTCACCTCCCCACTCGGGCCCAAAGTGGGGATATTTGCATGCATCTACATATTTGCACCAGGTATGCCGGGAATGGGAAGAAGGCAGCGATGCTCCGAGTTCTTCACATTCATTAAAAAAAAAATAAACTTGACCGCGCTTCAGAAGAGTGTGAGACACACCACTCGACAACCTTCAGAAGACATTTTTGGGGTCTCCAGTGCAGGATTCCACCAATCCTGAGATGATTTAGTGAGGAGAATTAGGTGATGGAGCAAAATATCTCCCATAGAAACATAGAAGATTGACGGCAGAAAAAGACCTCCTAGTCCATCTAATCTGCCCTTATACTATTTAATAATAATAATAATAATAATAATAATAATAATAATAATAATAATAATAATAATAATTTATTGGATTTGTATGCCGCCCCTCTTCCTGTATTTTATCTTAGGATGGATCTATGTTTATCCCAGGGCATGTTTCAATTCTGTGACTGTGGAACTCCTTGCCTCCAAAAGTTGTGAATGCTCCAACACTGGAAGTTTTTAAGAAGATGTTGGATAACCATCTGTCTGAAGTGGTGCAGGGTTTCCTGACTAAGCAGGAGGTTGGACTAGAAGACCTCCAAGGTCCCTTCCTGCTCTATTCTGATAATTGGTTGATTGATTGATCCATTCAGAAATCTCTCAAAATGATCTTTGACCTAGAGCCGGGGTGGCGCAGTGGTTAGAGCGCAGCGCTGCAGCTGTAATTCAGGAGCTCCCCACTGGCTCCAGGTGGACTCAGCCTTCCATCCTTCCGAAGTGGGTCAAATGAGGACCCAGATTGTTGGGGGCAAGAGGCTCAGTCTCTGTAAACTGCTTAGAGAGGGCTGGAAAAGCACAGGGAAGTCTAAATGTTATATAATGCTTTCCTGCCTATTGGCTTACTTGTAAGAATAAAATAAGTTATGTTTTTCTGAAATCTGTTTGGAGATTGACACTTTCAAAAGCAGCAGTTACTAGTCACGTGGCTCTTAGAATAAACATACAATGACATGTACTTCTTAGGAAGTAACCTGTGTTGTTGCCAGTAACACAAGCTGGATCCAACGTTCTTTGTGCTTCCAAAAAAACAAGAAGCCATATCCTTATTTGGTTTGAGCAATGGAGCAAGGAATAAATGGATTGTTTCTGGACTAGAAATCTCTTCCTTCACTCTCTCTAACCCCTCGGCCTGTGTTTTTAAAAGGCTGCTGGTATCTGTTACTACACACAAGTTGCAACCATATTCTATTTGGTTCTGGAGACCTCAAGATATGGATCAAACTGAACGGGTCCGAAGACAGGCAACAAAAATGGTGGAAGGTCTTAAGCATCAAATGTATCAGGAAAGACTTCATGAACTCCATCTGTATAGTCTGGAGGACAGAAGGAAACGAGGGGACATGATTGAAACATTTCAATATGTCAAAGGGTTCAATAAGGTTCAGGACGGAAGTGTTTTTAATAGGAAGGTGAACACAAGAACAAGGGGACACAATCTGAGGTTAGTTGGGGGAAAGATCCGAAGCAACATGAGAAAATATTATTTGACTGAAAGAGTAGTAGATGCTTGGAACAAACTTCCAGCAGACGTGGTTGGTAAATCCACAGGAACTGAATTTAAACATGCCTGGGATGAACATAGATCCTTCCTAAGATAAAATACAGGAAATAGTATCAGGGCAGACTAGATGGACCAGGAGGTCTTTTTATGCTGTCAATCTTCTATATTTCTATGTTTCTATTTTGTACGAATTCCCAAAATTCTTCCACTCCAGAACACGCCATGAGTACACACCAAAATGTTGGAAATGTATAAGAGAACTCGGATCCTATTACCATATATGGTGGAATTGTGAAAAAGCTAAAATGCATTAGGAAAATATTAGGCTTTGGTTTGAGGAAATCCTAGAAAAGAAAATAGAGGGAAAACTAAAATTATTTTTATGAGGGATAGTTCAGGAGGAGTTTGAAAAGAATCAACTATATTTAATATTACATATGACAGCCGCGGGAATAATTTTCGCGCAATTTTGGAAAAGTGATAATATGCCTACAGAAGAGTAGGTAATTGAAAAAAATAACATCGTGTGCTGAAATGGATCCATTAATACTTGAATTAAGAAATAAAGACACACAGTGAATAACCTGATGTGATTCTAAAGTGCTCAATTCTTTTACTTCATTGAACCACGTATGGATCACTCGTGTGATGTAAAAGAGTGGTAGGAGATCCATTGTAAAATTCTTGCAGCCGTTGTGAAGTTGTCGCTGCAGTTTTTGACTTATTAAACCATCCCATCCCTAATTGATCATCAATTTTAAATGGTGCCTCAATAACAATGTAATGGTGGTATAAACTGCATATGTAAATCAACCCCCTCTTTTCTATATCCATATTTCCATCCCTTCTAGTTTTCTATTAAGTCTTAATAAATTGCACAATTCAGTTACTTCACATTTTCTTTTAATTTTCAATTCTTCAATAAGGCTTTCACTTTAAATACAGGATTGTCAAAACAAAATTAAAAAGATACTCCGGCATAGATACTAAATTCATTTTTTACGATCGAGGCCCTATTGACAAGGGATTTATGACCAAAGTTTGATTTGGTTCTCATTCTATTTTTGCAGCTCAACTGTAGCTCAAGTTCTTATCTCCCTTACAGATGCCACCAACTTTTAGCCCTTTTCTGGATCTGTAAAACAGTTGTATGGTGTTTAAAATAAATGATGGCACAAGTGTTGTCTTGTTTTGTCACTTCTGGTGAGCAATAGACCAGAGCAATTATGGTATTACACCAGGAAAGGAAGGATGGAATTCTTGGTCATCTTTGTAGACGTCATAAATTTTGTGCATGGATAAAACAAGCTCTAATTCTGCATCTTAGCTTAATTCAATGGAGCACCCGACATCTGCAAAAACAATGATAAATTCACTTTTTTATTTTTGCTTGGAATTATGGGGCCATTTCTGAGTAACAATGCAGGCTAACAAACGCCATGCAATCAGGAAGGATGAAGTTTGTTCTCAGAGTTAATTTAGGAATATTTGCTGCCCCAATCGGCTAAATTAGAAGCTCTGCTGAGTTTACAATTGAGATGACCTGATTTTTTCAGGTGACTACCTTCAAAATAGAGGATCTCCTTTTATGCAAACCTTGATGGAATTAAGATAATGTGGAATTATTAAAAACGAAACAGCCAATCAAAGTGTTATGGAACTTTTCCCCTCTTAAGAGAAGCTCAGTTTTAAATAAGATACATGAAAATTAAAATGAAATGAAAACTGGCATACCAATTTATTTGCAGGCCGTGTTCCTATTATTTGTTTAAACTTGGTAGACTGAGAAATATAACAATTTTCTTGATTTGAATGACAGATTGAACCATAGACTTAAAATAATTATGTTACTCAAGGAACAACTATTTAACCGAGGGCAACAATAAGCAAGCCTATATTTCTTAGGTTAAATCCAGTAGAGGCATTATTGTCCAAGCTGCAAAAATCTAAGTGAGCATAGGATGGCAGGAAAGAGATAAGAAATGTATGTGCAGGGCTCCTGCCACCTAGTGGCCGGTTCAGTCTTTGCAGCCCAGAAATTACGATATGACTCCAAGATTAAGATTATCTGAGAGGTTTCTTTATCCATTATAATTATGATAAGATTATAGAAACATGAACACTACTTCTTCTTCTTCTTCTTCTTCTTCTTCTTCTTCTTCTTCTTCTTCTTCTTCTTCTTCTTCCTTCTTCTTCTTCTCCTTCTTCTTCTCCTTCTTCTTCTTCTCCTTCTTCTCCTCCTCCTCCTCCCCCTCCTTCTCTTCCTCCTCCTTCTCCCGCCTCCTTCCTTCCTGCTCAAAATCTTGCCAAGTTCTCCAACAACTTTCCCATTTTTTCCAATCTCTCTGGAGTATGTTTTCAATCGAGTTTCTTCCTTTCAAAGCGGAAAGGGTTGATTTTTATTCAATCTTCTTAGAATAAGCATTGTTTTAATTTAGACCGTCCTTAAAGCGAAGAAAAATTTCCATAAATGATTTGCCTGGCAATTATTCAGAAAGGACCAATTTTAAAACCACCATGAACTCAGGTGATTGCTTTGAAATGCACGAAGACGTGATAAGGCAGCGTGTGAATAAAATTTATTTATTATTCCATCAACCAACCACACCTTCATCACAGTTCCATATACGTTAACACAAAATTGCATAGTTGTTACTTTCATTACCTTTAGTAGATTGCTCTGAACATCTAACAATTTAATGCTCATTTACTCTTATATTTCTGACTTTGCTATGAACGTGGAAGCTGACCAAGGAAAGATTCTACCTGGAGATAAGGAAGAATTTCCTGACAGTGAGAGCGATCAACCAGCGGAGGTTGTGAACTCCCCAACTTTGGACATTTTCAAGAGGAGATTGGACTGCCATTGGGCTGGAGTGCTGTAGGATTTCCTGCTCAAGCAGGGGGTTGGACTTGATGACCTGTAAGGTCTATTTCACCTCTAATAATAAATAAATAAACATCTGGATGAACCTCAGTTCTTTGCTATTTTGGTGCTTCCTAAACCAACTCAGGGATTAACAGAGCAAAAAACCCCCTGTGCTTTTCCCATGTGAGTTTATTAAATTTATTGAATTTAAGTTAAGGTTTATTGAATTATGAACTTTGTGAACCCTAACAACCTTTCATATATGCAAAATACTTTGATCTCCAGTGCTAGGATTGTAAAGGACTCAGGGGAAATCGCGACCCAAAACTCAGATTCCATCTGGAGGAAATCGTATTCCCCCCAGCAATAAAATACTTCTGAAAAAGGCAATGCAAGTGCGATTTGGGAAAAGATGAGAATTGCGTGGCCTTTTTGCCATATCCCTGCATGTCTATCAGATAGCAATTCTATAGCACAGCAGCATTTAATTTTAATGGATGTTGTAATTCCTCATACACCATAAAAATTAGGTTTCTCCATCAAAGGAGGAGTAGATTCCGAAACATATGAGTATCTACACTCATGGAACCTAAAACGTTAGGCTTGAAGGGACCTTAGAGGTCTTAGGTTAGAGATCCTATACAATTCCTAACAAGGGGTTGTCCACTTTTTCTTCTTGAAAACCTCCAGTGAGTGAAGTCTGTAAAGATTCTCAGCCATCCAGGACACAGTTGTCCCAAGGGTGCTTTTTCAAGAGGCAACTGGACTTTTAATTTTTCTTTCGAAGATGTTTCACTTCTCATCCAAGAAGCTTCTTCAGTTCTGACTGAAGGGTGGAGGACGGATTGATATTCCTTGAAGACAGCTGGCCCATTGCATCCTTTTTGAAGAATGCAACCTCCAAGTGCTTCAAGGACCCTCTTAAAAGGAATCCAAAGGACCAGTTTTCTGCAAAGGAATATCCATCCTTCTGTTAGTACATGGTACATACCAATATTTGGGGTTGCCATATATGTTAAACTACCAATTGTAGTTTGTGTTTTTACAGTTGCAATATCTCTTTAAGGACTTTGGCTGGTTCGCCATAAGAGGGCGCCAGCACTCACTCCTGTTGATGACACTAGGTAGCTCATTCACCTTTTTGCCTTTTACCTTGAGGGGGGAGTATGTTCTGTTGCGTGCTGCTATGTGCGGTTTGTTGATTATTTCTGCTTTGTGCTTGTAGATATGGAAGAGTGTGGATGTGTGATACAGCCAGTAACGACACAGACGTAGTATATGCTAATAAGTATTATCACACATCCACACTCTTCCTTGAACTCTGCTCTGCGTATGTCGGAGGTCTTGCAGCCTAGCTGCACCGAGACGTACCAACACCTTCCATTCCCCACCATCCAGTGAGAGCTGAAGAACTTTCATGGATAAGAAGTGAAATGTCTTCAAAGAAAACCCAAGAAAGTCCAGTTGCCTCCTGAAAAAGCACTTTGGGGACTTCACTGATGAAAAACAACGGAATACAATGACAGTATCCTTCATTTTGATTAAAGTGAATTCTTAATGTTCATCTGAGTTTGATATTCTTCAATGTGAAAACCCTGAATAGCTGAAATCTCATGAGTGAAATCCTTTGGCATCAGTTATTACCTTAGCATTGGACTTTTCATTAATATTTGGTTCTGCCATTTTTGCCAGCAGAAAAAGCCCTTCTCGTTTCAGTGTCCTGCTTACTTGTTGGCCACGCTAGAAATCAAACAATGGCTTCTTGGAACAAAAACAACAACCCCAACTTTTGTTGAATGAACAAGAAGATTGCCTAGAACAGGGGTCCCCAAACTTGGCAACCTTTAAGACTTGTGGACTTCAACTCCTAGCTAGGCTGGCTAGAGAATTCTGGGATTTGAAGTCCACAAGTTGAAGTCCACAAGTCTTAAAGTTGAAGACCAAAAGTCTTAAAGTTGAAGACCAAAAGTCCTAAAGTTGAAGACCAAAAGTCTTAAAGTTGAATACCAAAAGTCTTAAAGTTGAAGTGCAAATGTCTTAAAGTTGAAGTCCCAAAGTCTTAAAGTTGCCAAGTTTGAAGGCCTCTGGCTTAGAAAATAATGAGCAATAGCATAGACCAGAGCAGTGTTTCCCAACCATGGCAACTTCAAGATATCTGGACTTCAACTCCCAGAATTCCCCAGCCAGCATTCGCTGGCTGGGGAATTCTGGGAGTTGAAGTCCAAATATCTTGAAGTGGCCAAGGTTGGGAAACACTGGACTAGAGGCACCCATTTCTAATTCTGGTGACTTCAGAAGGGTAAACCCCGCATTATGACATGATATCAAACTCTCCCTTTTCGTACTTGTAACACAATAATGCCTGAAAAATTAAAAAATGGCAGAGCTCACATCCAAATGTCACCAGATGCTTCATCTCTTGAAGGATGCTAACATATATAGTTTGGGGTGCAAGCACAGGACCCCATTAAAAATGATTTTCCTCGTATTTTAGAGCCCGCCGTTCACAGCAATCTGGGGGTAAAATAAACCACGGTCAAAGACAGGGATAGAAATGCTTACTTTGGAAGAAAATATACATTTTACAAAATAAATTAAATATACACGGATTTCCGCTTAAACTCTATATAGAATTTTTTTTAAAGTTTACATTCTTTTTTTTTTTTGGCCTTTCTTTATTCTTTTTTTTTAAACCAGATCTGCCTCAACTCCATTTTTACGTGGTCACTTTTTGAGCCGTTTCTCCCCTCGGAACCGAAGTGCGCGAATCGACAAGATGGATCCTCTCTCCCATCTCTTTCTTTCGACCTGCGAGTCGTATCACGGGAATAAATTTCGTTCCTGAGCAACAAAGGAAATTCCATTTTGGTTTCGAGCTTATTTGATATATCTGAGCTCCCCCCCCCCTCCGTTTATTTGTGTTATCCTGAAGAGGTTTTCTGCTGTAATAATCCATGAAAATCAGACGAGGAGGGTTTACGCCTCAGATAAGGGAAGAACCCTAGGCTGGGGTGAAGACACGGAGGAGCTCAAAACACACAGAGATGGTGGCCTTTGTTGACAGGGTGGCCTCAAATAGGAGACCCAAGGCCCATCCCCGTTGAAGGCCACCATCTTGGCTTTGATGAAATCCCGCCGTATTCGTGTAGGCCTCACCCTGACCCTAAAGTCTAAAAAAAAGCCAGCAGTTCATCATCATCATCATCATCATTTATCAATTCAGCTTGATCATCATTAAATATAAATATAAAAGTGAGCCATATATTGTTCTTTCGTTGTTGGGGAAGTCAAGGGAAGGTTTTCCATGGCTTTGCAGAAAGGGACGAACAGATGGAGGAGTTTGGTTATTTGCTAACTAATAAGGCAGCCTTTTCTTGGCCTCACAACTTTGAAACTGCAGCGCCCCACGAGTGCGCATGCATACACACAGACACACAAACATCTCCCACACACTCATCTACCCATCTTCTTGGTAAGGCCACTCAAAATGCTTCCCTTTGGGCATTGGCACTTTGGCAGTTGTGCTGCTTGCTTGAAGCGGAACGGGTTGGGTTGGGTCATCTTTTGAAGGCCTCTGCAGCAGCGTTTCTCCAAGATAAAAGGAAGGCCCTTTGCCCTTTGGGAATTCCTTCATTACTCCTGGTCACAGTAACAACACACACCCTGAACAAGACACTGTGTTTCGTCGCATGGCGTTGTATTATTTCGCCCTGGGCAGTTTCTGCCGATCCAAAGCAAATCAGACGTCCGCGTCACAACGTTCTAAAACGGCAGCCTTTTAACATGGATAATGGATGTGCTGGTGTTGATGTACCTTGCCTTCCACATGTGAATGGGTATGTGTGTGGATGTCCGTATAAATCTTTGGGTACATTTTGGAAGCCGCCGCGCTAGAGGCCAGGACCGGCCCTTGGCTCAGCAAGTGTTGCTGCTGGGCGACATATTCCTCATAGTTTATGGAGGATAAGCAGTCTTTATCAGAGACCTGAGTTGTGCAAACCCGGTCTCGAGGCTGTGTCCTGTGTCCTGGAGTTGCAGCTGGAGGTGAACATGGCTTCTTCTTGGTTTGGCAAAGCCAGAGGACAATCGTACCAAAAATGAAGACAGCCCCAGCTGGGATCCCAATGATGACAGGCCACGGTAGATTGCTGGCAGACGAAGGTGTCATCGGTTGACTTGGGGACTTGGGGTCTGCATGTCAGAAAGAACGGGAAAAAAAGGAGAAGAGGAATTAAAGACTTGGGAATACTCATATCGAATGACCTAAGTGCCAACACCCACTACAACTACATCGCCAAAAAGGCTTGCTTGCTTGTCTATTTCTTTCTTTATGTATTGATGTATTGATTGGATTTATATGGCAACCTTCTCCAAGGACTGGAGGGGGCTTCAAGAGTTGTTAACCTAATCCTAGGTAGCTTCTTCTCCAGTAATATCACTCTACTAACCAGAGGATACAAAACTTTCGCCAGACCAATCCTTGAATATAGCACATCGATCTGGAACCCACACCACATTTCGCACTTTAATTTAATTTTTTTAAATTTATTTATTTATTTATCAATCAAGTATAGGATAGTAGTTTATATAAACATAACATAGAAAGTAACAATAAAAGAAGACAGTACAACAGGGATGGTAGGCACAATGGTGCACTTATGCACACTCCATTCAGACCTCTTAGAAAAGGGGAGAGGTCGACTGTAGACAATCTATAATAAATACATTAGAAAGTGTCCAGAGATACTTTAAAAGAAGAGCCCTCCACTTTTCCACTCTCAACAGAATACCCTACACAACCAGACTTACAATCCTAGGTTTAGAAAGCCTAGAACTATGTCACTTTAAACACAACCTAAACATAGCCCATAAAATCACCTGCTACAACGTCCTTCCTGCCAATGACTATTTCAGCTTGAACCACAACACACGAGCACACAACAGATACAAACTGAAAGTAAACACTCCAAACTCAACTGCAGTAAATATGACTTTAGTAACCAAGTAGTTGATGCATGGAACTCACTACCTGACTCTGTGGTTTCATCACCAAACTGACAAAACTTTATCCTTAGACTATCCATTGTTGACCTCACCCGATTCCTAAGAGGTCAGTAAGGGGTACGCATAAGCAGACCATCTTGCCTACCATCCCTGTCCTAAGGTTCCCTCCTATCAGTACCCATCTCATGTATATAAACAATGCTGATCCAGCCTGCGAATAAACTGACTTTGACACTCTTCAACCAGGTGGGGATTGCGGCTCCCACTGCTACCGATGCTCTGCAAGCACAGCTTCGTGTCCTTGGCGTGCATGCATGTCCATCCGAGCAGGATTTTGCTTCTGTGCATACGCAGAAAGCAAAATCTCATGCATGCATGAGATTTTGGCAATGTTTTTGCTCCCGTGCATGCGCAGAAGCAAAAAACCACCGGAATCTCATGTGTGCATCTCTTTACAAGATTTTGCTTCCTGCGCGTGTGCAGTAGTAAAATCTTGCTTAGACGTGGGCACATGCTGGGGACGCGAAGCTGCGCATGCAGCTCAATTTTCAATACCAGTGCGGCATCTTTATCCGTACCAGTAGTAATGGAGTTAGAGACTGAGGAGCAACTAGAGACTGTAGCACCCTCAGTTGTGGTATTGACTGGGTCAGAGGAGGAAGATGAATTAGGGGACGAGCCCATGTTAGATGCCAGAGTGAGGAGAACTATGTCCAGACAAGAGTCTCTTAAAAAAAAGGGGAGGGACTTGGTCATTTGTAGTTCAAGGAAACACTTGGCCATGCCTTGTCACTATATAAGGTACAGTTTGGGGATAAGTGGGGTGGTGAACAACATTTGCAAAAATCATACCCATGTGGGAGCTCTGAAGTTCTGGGATCTATCTATCTGTCTGTCTGTCTATCTATCTTGTCTGTTTGTCTGTCTGTCTGTTGTGAGTACTCCTTGTCCACCTCAGGTCATGTCTGATTCTGAAGAGAATGATCCAGGCCCCTCAGTGTTCCCTGGGTGAGAGGGGGCTGTCAGAGGAAGCTGAGAGCAAAAGTTAGGGAGAGCTAGAGGGGGCTGATGTGACAATGGGATAACACCCTGAATGACATTAAAGAAAAACTCAACGGTCAATTGATTGAAAGAAGCATCTCACCTGGTAACACGGTAAGGAATGCACTTCGAAAGCTGTAGCCCATGGTGTTTGCCCCTAGGCAAATATACATGCCGGCATCTTCTTCCTTGGCCCGTGCGATCATCAGCTTGTTCAGGTAGGAGCCATCTGGACGAGACCAAACATCCCCAGTGGGCAGCACCACAAACTTCTGCCCGCCGACATCGATGGTGGAATTGTACCTGCTCTCCGTGCCATACTCCACTCTCTTCAACCACTGGATCACCGGCTTCACGTCACTCCTCACCTTACACTGGAATGAGGTGGTTCCTCCATAGTCCACAGTTGTGTTCACTGGGTGCGTCCCAGTAAGGATGGGTTTGGATCGCGTCCTCTCTGGAAATAAAATATGAATTTCCTCTTGATTAGGAGCTAAACCTTCCATGTGATACAGAATAACAGAGGTGGAAATGACCTTGGGGATCTTCTAATCCAGGGGTGGGCAATTAATTTTGCCATGGGGTTGCATGAGAAATTGGGATAGTTTTAGAGGGCCGGACTAATATAATTAACTCAGTTCTGCCCAATTCTGTAAAGACCCAGACCCTGGCTGACCTAAACCCCCAGACCCACTCTACAGACCCCTAATTGTTTGCTTCACAGCAACACGGTGCATCACAGTCACTGTGCTGGAGTGTTTGTGTGGTTTCTGTGCTCGGCCGCTGTCGGTAGGAGGTCGGGGTCCGCTACAGTGCGAGGATGAAAGAGCTCACCGCATCTGCCGGGACCCTCCAGCTCCTGATTCATCAAGAAAGCAGGAACCGGAGGAGTCCCGGCAGACGCGGTGAGCACTTTCTTTCTTTCTTTTTTAAAGACTTTATTAAATATACACATCAAAACATATAACAAAAAAACAATAGAATGACAATATATACACTACATACACATAAAGAAAGAGAAAAAAAAGAAAAAAAGCTTCTTGCTTTATACATGGAATATTTGGTATCATTGCTTAGTGTTTGCACTACCTAAGAGGTAGTGTGATTGACTTGCAGCTTATACATAATACAAAAAGGAATATCTTCCTTTTAATAATTATTACATATATATTACATACATACAACCTTTTGAATTTCTTGTTATTGTATCAATTTTATATCATATTCTCAATGGTATAGTAATGCTTTGATTTGTTGATATTCTTTCTTGATATCAGTTTAATTTTCCTCTCTAAATTTAGTTTTGGGGTTCCCAATTTTCTTTCATTTTAATTTGTTTTTTGCAATCCAGATATACCATCTGTCCCAAGTTTTATGAAAATCCTCCATGTCCTTGTCCTGTAATTCATATGTTAATTTAGTCATTTCTACTACCTCATAAATTTTAGCTATCACATTATACATCGTTGGGGTGGATTCCTGCTTCCAGGATTGTGCATATGTTATTCTTGCCACTGTTGTTGTATGCAATATTACATGTCTATCATTCTTGGAAAAAATTTGTCTGACTATTCCAAGGAGAAATAGTTCTGGTTTCATAAATATTTCCCCTCCTATGATTTCTTCTATCATGTTCTTAGTTTTTTTCCAAAAAATTTTAGCTAATGGGCATGTCCACCACATGTGGTAGTAAGTACCTGTTTTTTTCCGGCATTTCCAGCAAATGGGGGAAAGTTTGGGATACATTTTTGACAGTCGTGCTGGGGGGAGATGCCAAGTAGTGAGCACTTTCTTCCTTGCACTGGAGCAGACCCCGACCTCTGCAGACCACTCCCAGATAGCGGGAGGGCCGGTCACAGACAGCAGGCGGGCCGGATGCAGCCTGAGGGCCGTCCCTTGCCCAGGTCTGTTCTAATTTGTATTTGTATTTATTAGATTTGTATGCTGCCCCTCTCCAAAGACTCGGGGCGGCTAACAACAATATAAAAAGACAATGTAAACAATCTAATATTAAAAACAATCTAAAAAACCCCAATTTAAAGAACCACTCATACATACAAGCATACCATGTATAAATTCTATAAGCCTAGGGGGAAGGGAAATTTCAATTCCCCCATGCCTGACGACAGAGGTGGGTTTTAAGGAGTTTGCGAAAGGCAAGGAGGGTGGGGGCAACCCTGATATCCGGGGGGGAGCTGGTTCCAGAGGGATGGGGCCGCCACAGAGAAGGCTCTTCTCCTGGGTCCCGCCAAACAACATTGCTTAGTCGATGGGACCCGGAGAAGGCCAACTTTGTGGGACGTAACTAGTCGCTGGGATTCGTGCGGCAGAAGGCGGTCCCGGAGATATTCTGGTCCGATGCCATGAAGGGCTTTATAGGTCATAACCAACACTTTGAATTGTGACCGGAAATTGATTGGCAACCAATGCAGACTGCGGAGTGTTGGTGTAACATGGGCATACCTAGGGAAGCCCATGATTGCTCTCGCAGCTGCATTCTGCACGATCTGAAGTTTCTGAACACTTTTCAAAGGTAGCCCCATGTAGAGAGCGTTACAGTAGCCGAACCTTGAGGTGATGAGGGCATGAGTGACTGTGAGCAGTGACTCCCGGTCCAGACAGGGCCGCAACTGGTGCACCAGGCAAACCTGGGCAAACGCCCCCCTAATCCAACCCCTTGTTTAAACAAGAGATCTCCTGCCAAATAGTTGTCCAATCTCCCCCTGTAAACCTCCAGGGATGGAGCACCAGTAATGGGTTGCTACCCGGTACGGGCCACACTGCGTACCAGTAGCGAAAATGGAGCTGCATGTGAAGCTCTGGGTGACTGGTGCACAGGTGGGCGCGTCCAAGCGAGATTTGGCTTCTGCGCATGGACACACAAGAGAGAGATTTCGGTGACTTTCAGCACGTTTTTGCTTCCACATATGTGTGGAAGCAAAAAGCCCAGCCAAATCTCACCCAGCTGCACGTCCTCTCGCGAGATTTCGCTTCTGTCCAGAAGTTGTGGGTGCTCCACAGGTGGGGGGTTCCTATTTGCTGCCCCTACTGGTGGGATACGGGCGCGTGTGTCCAAGCGAGATTTGACTTCTGTGCATGCACAGGAAGCGAAATCTCGCGAGAGGATGTGCACGTGTGAGATTTCGGTGAATATAATATATAATATAACTTTTAATAAGACAAACCTTATCCATTTCCATATCTATACTTTCAGTGACGAATGTAACTAATCAAGATATAATTTTATAGTAAATTGAATTAGAAACGGGTAATGATCTGCATGTGAATATTGAGATATGAATAAGGAGCCGGGGTGGCGCAGCAGGTAGAGTGTTGTACTGCAGGCCACTGAAGCTGACTGTAGATCTGAAGGTCAGCGGTTCAAATCTCATCACCGGCTCAAGGTTGACTCAGCCTTCCATCCTTACGAGGTGGGTCAAATGAGGACCCGGATTGTGGGAGCAATAGCCTGGCTCTGTTAAGAAGTGCTATTCCTAACATGTTGTAAGCCGCCCTGAGTCTAAGGAGAAGGGCGGCATAAAAATTGAATAAATAAATAAATAAATATCTTTCTTTTTTTTATTGTATTTGGAAACTTAAATAATTTTTTAAAAAAATGAAAGGTGTTGATCGTAACCTCCTTGGATTACAAGAATTGAGACGAATTGTTGCAAAACTGAGTTTTCTGAAGTGGACCGCTGGACTCGTAAACAACTTAAAACATGATTTAGTAAAAAGAAAAGTCAAACAAAAGCAAATAAAACACACCCAGGAGCAAAACAATTTTTTTTAAAAAGAGAGAGAGAGATATTTCGGTGATTTTCAGTGATTTTTTTTTTCCTTCCACGCATATGTGGAAGCAAAAAAAAATCACCAAAATCTCACGCTGAAAAAGAAGCAATGGGTGGAAATTAAAGGAGAAGAGAAGCAACCTAGAACTAAGGAGAAATTTTCTCTGACAGTGAGAACCATTAATCAGAGGAACAGAAGTTGCCTCCAGAAGTTGAGAATTCTCCAGTCCTGGAAGTTTTTAAGAAGATGTTGGATAACCATTTATCTGAAGTGGTGTAGGGTTTCCTGCTTAAGCAGGGGGATAGACTAGAAGACCTCCAAGGTCCCTTTCACCTCTGCCATTCTATATTTTTATAATAAATATATAATGACATATATAATAAATATATAATAAAAACCAGAAGAGTTCAACTGAGAAGCACTGCAGGGCCATTGCAGTGAAGAACAGAGATCATAATTTAATTTAATTAATTTGACTTCTATGCCACCCATAAGATGTAGCTTGTCAACTACACCAAAATGAACACGGAAACAATGAGAATCAATTCGGGGTTAAAAGCTCCATTTTGACAGGCAGGTGAACCAGACAAAATACCGGCGGCTCAGCCAAAACAGCCAGAACAATAAATCTCTTCTTTATCCATTAGGATACACGGAGGGCAATCAGCCTTCAAATCTCCTTAGTAGCAAAAATCTGGAAATTTATGCCTCTCTTTCGGTAAAATTTGGAAGAAAACTTTATCTGGAAGGGAACAGAAAGATAAATGGGAAGAGCAGAGCTGTGACCGACGGGCCGCCTGGTTTCGATGAAGGGGAAAATGCTACACGCTACATCCTACACGGAGCCGAGATTTGATTCATTTCCTTGTTTCTGCTCCTGGTTTTAATGTAAACACATGTTTTCACTGCTCCGCACAGCTGCGTCTTGATCAGTCCCAGATGTGGGACGGTCTTGTATCATCCGCTCACAATGGGGATGCCCACATGTGCTTTTCATTCACATTTGTTCTTATGTTGCGTCAAGTCCTCTGATTGGAGAGCTTGGCCCTTTGAGTAGAAAGGATGGGCAGCCCTCCACTTACCAACATCCATTTAGAACAGAACAGAACAGAACAGAAGTATAGAGTAGAATAGAATAGAAGTATAGAGTAGAGTAGAGTAGAGTAGAGTAGAGTAGAGTAGAATAGAGTAGAGTAGAATAGGGTAGAGTAGAGTAGAATAGAATAGAGTAGAATAGAATAGGATAGGATAGAATGGAATAGAATAAGAGTAGAGTAGAATAAGAATAGAATAGAGTAGAATAGAATAGGATAGAAGTATAGAGTAGAGTTGAAAGAAATGTAGAGTAGAATAGAATAGAAATATAGAGTAGAGTAGAGTAGTATTGAGTAGAGTAGAATAAGAATAGAATAGAATAGAGTAGAGTAGAGTAGAATAGAATAGAGTAGAGTAGAATAGAATAGAGTAAAGTAGAATAGGGTAGAGTAGAGTGGAGTAGAGTAGAATAGAATACAGTAGAAGTATAGAGTAGAGTAGAATAAGAATAGAATAGAATAGAGTAGAATAGGATAGAAGTATAGAATAGAGTTAAAGAAATATAAAGTAGAGTAGAATAGAATAGAAGTATAGTGTATAGAGTAGAATAAGTATAGAATAGAATAGAATAAAATAGAATGGAATGGAATAGAAATAAGGAATGGAATAGAAATAAGGAATAGAATAGAAATAAGGAACAGAATAGAATTCTTTATTGGCCAAGTGTGATTGAACACACAAGGAATTTGTCTTTGGTGAAGATGCTCTCAGTGTCCATAAAGGAAAGGATCTTTAAGGACCGTTCGAAGTTACAACAGGAATGAAAAAATGTGACTTATGGCCATTATGCAGACTTAACAACTGTTGAAGCATCCCCATGCCATCCCTCTGCTAAACAACTATTTCCCACAACATTGTCCAACTACCTACAGGTAGTAGAGCTGCATCACTATTATCCTTCGACAGGCCATCACACCTGTCATGCCCAATTGTCGGTCAATACTTACGGATCACTTCAACTTTGTAGGTGGCGTTGATTTCGCCCATCCTGTTAAAAACGCGGCAGGTGTACTTCCCACTATCTTCAGGCTTCAGGTTCTTCAAATTAAGCGTCCATCTCTTCCTCTTGTTCTCGCCAATCTCCTGCGATGTGAGGGGCTTGTTGTCCTTGAGCCAGCTGATGTCTGGCCGAGGGTTTCCACTGGCCACGCATTTCAGCCGAATCGAACTGCCCACCGGACGGGCGATCACTCGCTGTCTCATCTTTGCAGGCTGGGTGAATCTCGGTCGCGCTATAAAGAATAGTAACAGAATTATTATTATTATTATTATTATTATTATTATTATTATCATCATCATCATCATCATCATCATCATCATCATCATTATTATCATTATTATCATTATTATTATTATTATATCATCATCATTAACAACAACAGCAACAGAGTTGGAAGGGACCTTGGAGGTCTTCTAGTCCAACCCCCTGCTTACGCAGGAAACCCTACACTATTTCAGACAGACTGTTATTCAACATCTGCTTAAAAACTTCCAGAGTTGGAGCATTCACAACTTCTGGAGGCAACGTCTATTCCACTAATTAATTGTTCTAACTGTCAGGAAATTTCTCCTTAGTTCTAAGTTACTTCTCTCCTTGTTTAGTTTCCACCCATTGCTTCTTGTTCTACCCTCAGGCGCTTTGGAGAATAGGTTGACTCCCAAATCTTTGTGGCAACCCGAGATATTGGAAAACTACTATCATGTCTCCCCTGGTCCTTCTTTTCATCAAACTAGCCATGCCCAGTTCCTGCAACTGTTCTTCATATGTTTTGGCCTCTAGTCTCCTGTTCATCTTTGTTGCTCTTCTCTGCATTTTTTCTAGAGTCTCAACATCCGTTTTGCATTGTGGTGACCAAAACTGGATGCTGTATCCCTAGTGTGGCATTGCCAGGGCCTTATAAAGTGGTATTAACCCTTTGCATGATCTGAATTCCATCTCTCTGTTGATGCAGCCTAGAACTGTGTTGGCTTTTTGGGCAGCTGCTGCACACGGCTGGCTCCTATTTCAATGGTTGTCCACCAGGACTCCAAGATCCCTCTCACAGTTACTACTGTTGAGCAAGGTACTACATATTAGAGAATAAAGAGAATCAAAGCATAGGAGGGTGGACTAGAAGACCTCCAAGGTCCCTTATCTGTTATCAGAAAAAGAACCATTGAAGAAAAATGTCATTAAAGTAGTAGCAAAGAATAATATGAATCCGTTGTCTATAATATAGGAAAGTGTTTAGAATATAAAACTCATGTTTTTCTGTTATAGCAGAATAGAAATAATAAAACACACATACAGACAAACATTTTTCTCAACAACCGTTAGACAGAAACAACAGGTTTCGTATCTTCTGCAATGATGTTCGTTGTTGTTTACAGATTATTTTTCAGAAGATTCCAGCCTGTTAGGCTTGAAATTTGGCAAGCTTTTCTCTTTGTGGAAGCACTGACATCTATCATGCATTTCTCTCTAAAGGGCGGCAGGGAAGCACATGAAATTTAGTAGAACCTAAATGTTCTTTTTTTCCCCAAGAGGATCAGATCTAATGGATGGAAACTAATCAAGGAGAGAAGCAATCTAGAACAAAGGAGCCATTTCTTGACATTGAGGACAATTAACCAGTGGAACAACTTGCCACCAGAAGTTGTGAATGCTCCAACACTGGACGTTTTAAAGAAGATGTTGGATAACCATCTGTATGAAGTGGTGTAGGGTCTCCTGCCCAAGCAGGGGGTTGGACTAGAAGACCTCCTAGGTCCCTTCCTCATCTCTTCTCTTCCCTCCCCTTCCCTATTTTCTCTTCTCTTCTCTTCCCTATTTTCTTTCCTCTCCTCTTCTTGACCAAAGATAAGCCTATGTTGGTTTAATGTTCTACTTCTACTGCTGTTGGGGTGACTGTTATAGTCAAGCCCACCTTACGAGTCTTCCAAGCAAACTTTCTGATCTCGTTTTGTCGGATTTCTAGTTGTGGTTATTAAAAAGGGTTAAGATGGCTTGGATTATCTTGAAGACAACAAAGGAATTCCCATTTGTGTTGGCTTGATTAAACCTATCATCATCTTTCCCCATGGCAGGCTAACGTTATCAGACTCTGGCACTTGTCGAATCTATTTTTCCCAAAGTGGCACCAGGGATTGTGATGATGGGGGATTATTTTAGATGGCGAGGTTGGAACGAAATGAGATGGTTTTGATAGGCTGGAGTTAAGGTGTCAACCAGATGCCGGATAATTCATTTCATCGGGCTAAAGAGAAACAGCTTCGTCTCAGCACTATTGTCTAACAGCTGTGATGGGCCAGATAAGATAAATCCACGAGAGACAGGACCTCCACTTGTCTCAAATTACCGTATTTTTTGGAGTATAAGTTGCACCTTTTTCCTCCCTAAAAGAGGCTGATAATTTCGGTGTGTCTTATACTCTGAATGTAGACTTTTTCCCCCAGCCCTAACTAGCTGCTAACAATCTTCCCAGCTCTTAACTTGCAGGCTCTTTCATTGTTACTCTCTGCCAAGAATGTATTCCAAACCCTATCTTTGTAGGGGTTTTTTATTGCTTTACTTGCTCCAGATGTTTTTTTCCAACCCTAACCAGGTGCTATTAATGTATCCAAGCTCTTTCATTGTTACTCTCTGTGAAGAATATTTTCCAAGCCCTAAGTTTTTGCAGGGTTTTTTTCAAGGTCTTTTCCAGGTTGGATCTGATCAATTGACACACACACACACCTCTTGCTAGGTCAGTGATGGTGAACCTATGGCACGGGTGCCACAGGTGGCATGTGGAGCCATATCTGCTGGCACGCAAGCTGTTGCCTTAGCTCAGCTCCAACGTACATGCGTGTGCTGTCCAGCTGATTTTTGGCTCACGCAGAGACTATGGAGGGCATTTTTGGCTTCCACAGAGCCTCTGGGGAGATGGGAGAGGGCATTTTTACCCTCCCACAGCTCCCAGGAAGCCTTTGAGCCTGGGGAGGGCTCCAACACGAGCCTACTGGGCCCACCAGAAGTTGGGAAACAGGCCATTTCCAGCCTCTAGAGGGCCTCTGTGGGCAGGGGAAACAGTTTTTCCCTCCCCGGGCATTAAACTTTACAGGGGGTAGACAGAAAAATGGAAACACTTGACTTTTGGGCATCATAATGTTTGAACATGTTCAAATCCATCAAAAGGTGACATATTTTAATGTTTTTTTTTAATTCTGTTTTTTTAAACTACCCTTTTTAAACAGAAATTTAAGGAAATGGGTTATAACCATCTAGAAATGGCAGACTTCTCAGGCTTTCAAAGAGGCCAAATTGTTGGTGCTCGAATGGCAGGCGCTAGTGTAACAGAAAGTGCCCGAATGTTTGGCGTTTTGTCTCAAAAGTCATGACTGCTTTTGAAAAAGAAGGGAAAACTTCCTCAGCCAAGCACAGGTCTGGTCGAAAGTCGAAGTTGTCTGAGAGAGACCGTCGGATTCTAAAGCGAATGGTTAGAGCAGATCGCAAGACCGCAGCTCCTAAAATCACTGCAGAGCTCAATAGACACGTACAGAACCCCGTTCCCACAAAAACTGTTTGAAGGGAGCTTCACAAATCTGGATTCCACGGAAGAGCTGCAAGGGGTTTCCATTTTTATGTCCCCCCCCCCCCTGTAGGTGTGGGCACTTGGGCTTGTGCAATAGCACCCACCCACGATCTTTCGGCACCCAAGGAAAAAAAGGTTCGCCATCACTGCTCTAGATTTTCTTCCATTCCCCTCCTGGTCAGCTCACCCCTTCCTTCTCTCTCTCACACACACGCACACACACCAACTTCATACTTCAGATGCATTCAAGAGGGAGTCCAGCTACAGATTTCGCTCCCATAAAAATGCTTTTGAGCCCCAGGAAGAACAAATGCCTCATCTCTCTCTCCCCCCACCCCCAGTCTCCCCCTCCTGGGTCTCAGCCACATCGGGGGATCTGATTTCAACCTCTTCTCCTCCTCCTTCTTCTAACTTCTTGCTTTGCGCAGAAATGCTTCGCTCGAGTCTTTCATGTGTAACCTAATGAAGGACCGAGCGGGACAGCTGGAATGACAAGTGTCACACCCCAAGCTCTTTTGGGAAAAGATGGGTTTTGCAAAGGCAGAGGGGTCTTTGCCTGGGGTAGAAACACTGAACTCTCGCAACCCCACAATTTCTGCCGCTAAACAAGACCGCGGCTCAGTGAATCTTTACGACCTTTTCTTGCCACCATCGTTAAGTGGTTCACTTCAGTTTGTTGGGTTAGACACGTGGTGGTCATCAGTGATGGGCGAACAAAGCCCACACAATTCAGGTCCATACCGAATTTTGTGGTGTTCAGTATGCCAAACACAAAACCAAATTTTTTTCAAACTTCGGGCAAAGTTCGGGGTCATGTTCGGCGTTCGGAGCTTTGACGTCACCGTCAGGTTGCTAAGGACACCAAGGTGATCACTTCCTGGATTCCATGGAAGGTGATATCAAAGCTCCACCCCCAGAATCTCTTCAATTCAATTCAATTTATTAGATTTGTGGGAGGGATTCCCCAGCTCCTTCGAAGGGAGGTCCTCACGTAAAAATAAACATTGTTATTTTTACATGAAAGGATCGCCCTTTGCTTGCAACACCGCTGCGGTGTCCTTTTTCGTAAAAATAAAAACGTTTATTTTTACGTGAAGACCTCCCTTTGAAGGAGCTGGGGAATCCCTCCCACAAAGAGATTCCGGGGGCGGAGCTTTGACATCACTGGCAGGTTACTAAGGACACCAAGGTGATCACTTCCTGGATTCCATGGAATCCAGGAAGTGATCACCTTGGCGTCCTTAGCAACCTACCGGTGACGTCAAAGCTCTGCCCCCGGAATCTCTTCGTGGGAGGGACTCCCCATTCGGGTTCGAGTTTGTTTCGGGTTCGGCCGAATTTTGCGTAAAGTTCGTCCGTACTTGCCGAAGCTGAACACCGTTGGGTTCGCCCATCACTAGTGGTCATGTGAATCTGGCTTCCTCATTGATTTGGCTTGTGGGGAGGCCACAAAAATAACAGTAAAAATACAAACCCATATTAAATCCAAATGAAAACAAATCTTCTGGACAGAACGTGAAAGGGTTCTGGAATTAATTTTTAAAAAGCGAGAGTGCATATAAATCTATATGTTTATTCTGTCAAGGATTAGCTGAAGGATTCTGTCATATAATGTAAAAGAAGATTGTAAGTTTGTTAAACAGTAATGAATGCTAAGTCATAGGGACTATACTGCAACCTGATTGGGCCAGAGCATTATAAAATGTAAAGCAACTTTACAATGGGTGCGGTGTGGTGTTTTTGGATGGTTGTTAGTTGGCTGGCTGGAACAGTTTGAGCATGAGTTGAGCATGAGTTGAGTATTGAGTTAGAGCTGTGGGGTTGATACGGAGAAATCTGCATTGGTTTAGTATCTACGTGTGAGTAAGCTTTACCGAATATAGCTAAAGCAAAGTTTGTTCCTGTAAATAGAAGACTAAGACAGAAGATATTTTGTTTGCACTGAAGAGTAAAACTCTTTTTCTACTAAAGTGTCTTTGTTATTTATCTGAACTGGTTCCTGAATTCCTCCACTTTAATTCTGGTATCTAGACAGGTCCTATCCAGCGGCTGCGTATCTGAATATATCAGGACATATTCATAAAGATTTATATGCACTCTCATTTTTACATTATACATTTTATTCAAATAAAGAATTAATAAATATACCCCATAAACCATATTTGTTCAGATTGTTCAGACTTGGCTTTTCCGGCAGGCCAGGGGCCTTTGATCTCAGACTGTAAATGGGCGAGATGCGACCATGGAATTATGCGTATGAGGTTTAAATTGTTTTAATGTTTTGGATGTTTTTAACATTTTATTCTGCTGTTAAGCCACCCGGACTCTTTTGGGAATTGGGCAGCATAAAAAATTTAATAGAATAGAATAAAGTAGAGTAGAGTAGAGTAGAGTAGAGTAGAGTAGAGTAGAGTAGAGTAGAGTAGAGTAGAGTAGAGTAGAGTACAGTAGAATAGGTTTATTTCTTTGTTTGTCAAACAAGTATAGGATAGTAGGATAGTAGTACATAGGAAGTAATGTTAAAAGAAGACAATAGGACAGTAAGCCAGGGATGGTAGGTACAATAGTGCGCTTATGCACGCCCCTTACCAGACCTCTTAGAAAAGGGGAGAGGTCATCAGTTGGTGAAGTCCTATTTTATGCAGTCGGGTTTGGAGCAGTTAACTCTGAGTTTGTATCTATTATGTGATCCTGAGATGCCATGGGACTTAAATTTTAAAAGTAGTTTGTCATGAACCACTGAGTCGAAGGCTTTACAGAAGTCCATGTAAATTGCATCTATTGACTTGCCCTGATCGAGATGTGTTGTCCATATGTTTTTGCAGTGAAGGAGCTGCAGGTTACAAGATAATTTTCCCCCCTGAAACCAAATTGTTTCGCTTCTCATCCAAGTCCCATGGGATTGGGCGGCATATAAGTGAAATAAATTAAATTAAATGAAACTTCTTCAGCTCTGACCCAATGGAGGGGAATGGAAGACTTCAAAGAAAAAGCACCTTTGGGAGATCTCCTTCTGAATGGGCAGAAAAATTCTCAGGTTTCCATTGGCTCCATAAGAATAGAAGACCAGCTTTGCCTGCTGCCTGGGAGAACAATCAGATTTCAACGGCGCCCTGTGAACTGCCTTTCTCTCTCTTCATTCCCATCTCAAGCCTTTAGTTTACTCATTGTAAACTCTCTCTCTCTCACACACACACACAGATTTTTAAAAACCAGGAGGTAAGACTATATCTCTGTAGCTGCCTCTTTCCCTTTCTTTCTCCCTTTGAAATGAGTTAAGTGATTATCTTCCCCTGGAGAAAGTGCTCTCCTCCATTCTTTGGTGTGAAGCATGGAAACCAGATCTCCAGTAAAACAGTTGTGAAATGTCTCTCTTTCAAAAGGAAAAAAAGGAAGGTAAGAAAGGAGGAGAAAGACAGTTGGAGGAGAGGAGTGAGAGAGGCAGAGGGACAGGGAGGGGGAGAAGGGGAGAGAGAGAAGGGGAAGGAATAAATGGAGGGAGGAAAAATGGAAGGGATGAAGGAAGGATGGAAGGAAGGAAAGAAGGAAAGAAGGAAAGAAAGAAAGAAGGAAGGTGATGGGGATGGATGGATGGATGAGAAGGGAGAAAGGGAGGGAGTGAGGGAGGGAGGAGAGAAGGAAGGAAGATGGCAGGGAGTTGGATGGATTATGATGAAGGAAGGAAGAAAGGAAGGAGGGAGGGAAGAAGGAAGGAAGATAGCAGGGGGATGGATGGGGGGATGAAGGGAGGAAGGAGGAAAGGAAGGATGAGGGGGGGAAGGGGGAAGGAAGGATGAAAGAAAGAACAAAAGAAAAAGAAAGAAAGAAAGAATGGAGGGGAAAGGGGAAAAGAAAGTGGGAAGGGAAGAAGGGAAGAAGTTCCTTACTCTTTAAAATAAAGAATCAGATTATTTATTACTTATACAATTGGTGTGCATCTGATTATTATTATTATAACAAGCAGCCAAGCATGCCAGAAATCCCACCCGCTTTTCTCCTCCTTGAGGTGAGCCCCACGGGTGGGTGGGGGCTCTGGAAGCTGCCTCTCCAAGGAGGTGACAAGCAAGCTGACCTGAACCCCAGAAGTCGCCCCTTTGGCACCACAGAGGTCCCAGCTAGGGAGGGTCTTTCGTGCTTGAACGGCAGCAGAGGGGAGAGATCCGGGCTTACCCCACAGCTTCCCTGGGTGGTCTTCGGATTCACTGTTGGGATTTTCAGGTCCCAAACTCTCCCTTCCTGAGCTGGCATCATCTGGGGAGAAAAAGGGAGGAAGGAAGGAAGGAAGATGGATAGGTGATGAAGTAAGGAGGGAGGGAGGAAGATGACAGGGGGATGATGGATGGTGAAGGAAGGAAGAAGGGGATGGGGATGGATGGATGATGGAGGGAGGGAGGATGGAGGGAAGAAGGAAGGAAGGTGACAGGGGGATGGATGGATGAATGGATAAGGGAGGGAGGGAGGGAGGAAGGAGGGAGGGAGGGAGGAAGACAGCAGGGGTGGATGGGTGGTGAAGGAAGGAAGGAGGGAGGAAAGGAAGGAAGGGTGAGGGAGGGAGGGAGGAAGATGGCAGGGGGATGGATGGATGGATGGATAGATGGGGAAAGAAGGGAGGGAGGGATATGGTAGAAGGGAGGGAGGGAAGGGAGATCCGGGACAAAGGGAAGAAAGGAAAGAAAAGAACAAAAATACATTAATTTTTAAAAACATAGTCATGTTTGAGTCAGCAGTCAGAACATATTTTATTCCATTCCAAGTGAGTCAGTTGGGGCCTCTGCAGTTTATTTCCTGGTGTCTGTTTTTTAAATTTATTTCCCCACTGGCTTCCCCCACGAGGGCAGAGTCCTGAATGCTGCCATTAAGAGTCAACTCAAGACCTTCTCTTTGTGTTTATGGCTCCTGTTCCCCGGGTGAAGATGGAACCGTTTTTGTTTATGTTCCTTGCAAAACGACGGCACAAATCAAAATTACAGAAGAATTAAGGTAACGGAATCAGTCATAGTTTGATGCTTAAAAAAGAAATCAAGAAGTGGAAAAGTGGTTTAAATATTTGCCCCTTCAAAGATGTTGGCTTATTTAGGGTCAGGCCTGGGTCAAAATGGAACCCTGTAAGTGACCCTTACAACATTGATAAGGTCACCTAGTGGGCAGAGGCGGATTGCCATGACCGGTGTGCGGCGCATGCAGCTTTGGTTCCCCTGCGTGTGCAAGAGAAGACGTTTCTGTGCATCTTTTGTCACATTTTGGGTTTGTGCACCTGCGCAGGAAGCAAAATCTCGCAAGGGGACAGATGTGCACATGAGGTGTCGGTGGTTTGGGCTTTTTGCTTCCGCGCATGTGTAGAAGAAAAAAATCACCTTCTCTCTATTTACTCTCTATCTACCTATTGCATCCATCCATCCTTCCATCCATCCATCCATCCATCCATCCATCATTGCATGCATCTACCTATCTCTGTCTGTCTGTCTCTTATCTATCTATCTATCTATCTATCTATCTATCTATCTATCTATCTATCTATCTATCTATCTACCGACCTACCTACCTACCTACCTACCTACCTATCATCTCTCTCTCTCTCTCTCATCTACCTACCTACCTACCTATCTATCTATCTATCCATCTATCTATCTCTCTATCATCTATCTATCTATCTATCTATCTATCTATCTATCTATCTATCTATCTATCTACCGACCTACCTACCTATCTATCATCTCTCCATCTCTCTCGCTCTCTCTCACCTACCTACCTACCTACCTACCTACCTATCCATCTATCTATCTATCTCTCTATCATCTATCTATCTATCTATCTTATCTATCTATCTATCTACCTACCTGTCTATCCATCCATCTATCCATCTCTCTATCTATCTATCTATCTATCTATCTATCTATCTATCTATCTATCTATCTACCTACCTACCTACCTACCTACCTACCTACCTACCTCTCTGTCTTATCTACCTACCTACCTACCTATCTATCTACCTATCTCTCTCTGTCTGTCTTATCTATCTATCTACCTACCTACCTACCTATCATCTCTCTCTATCTATCTACCTCCCTATCTCTCTCTGTCTGTCTGTCTTATCTACCTACCTACCTACCTATCTATCTATCAGCTAACTACTCACCTTTCATGTCTGTCATTAAGGAGATCTATCTATCTATCCATCCATCCATCTCTGTCATCTATCTACCCATCTCTCTGTCTGTCTTATCTACCTACCTCCCTCTATCTGTCTATCTGTCTGTCTGTCTGTCTGTCTGTCTGTCTGTCTGTCTGTCTGTCTGTCTGTCTGTCTGTCTGTCTATCTATCTATCTATCTATCTATCTATCTATCTCCCTAACTATTGATTTATCTCTCTAACCCCCCTTCTCCTTTCTCATATATCTGCTTCTATTCATCCCTCCGTCCCTCTGACCCCCCCCATCCTACAATCAATCCTAACTGCAGGGCTGCTGAGAGAGACGCGTTGAACACCTGGATTCTTCTTGCACAGTGTATCTATTGTGGACCCAGCTGGTTCCCAATCCCACAGCAAAAAGCAACACCTTTCACATTTGTCAAAAACACACCCAGGTCCCTTCTGGGAACATTAACATTCTCGCTCCGACTGCGAATTTCCTCTTAGTCCCCGTTATGTCTGCAAGGCCCCTTTGACGGACAATACAGGCCTCAGATTGGGATCGCTTCCCATATGGATTCTATATGAGATAATGCATGTGCAAGAAATGAATATTAAAGCCATATTGCCTATCATGCAAACAAGCCATTTATTTCATTCTGAGTTTATCCCCCAGCCAATTATCCAGGAATTGAACCTATCTATGTTATGGTGTAGTTTTTGAAGCAGCAAATATAAGTCCAAACCCAAGATTTTGGATAGATGTTAGGAGAACATGTTGTAGAAAAAGCCCTAAGAGCTCAGGATACCAAAATCTGGCTTCCAGTCTCACAATTCACAATCTTAAAAAACAACACTGCACCCAGTTTTGGCCACCGCATTATCAAAAAAGGATGTTGAGACTTTAGAAAAAGTGCAGAGAGAAAAGAAACCAAGATGGTTAAAGGCCTGGGAGACCAAAATATATGAACAGTTGCAGGATTTAAGGACCAGGGGAGACATGATAGCAGCCTTCCAGTACCTCAGGGGTTGCCACAAAGAAGGGGGAGTCAAGATATTCTCCAAAGCACCTGAGGGTAGAACAAGAAGCAATGGGTAGAAACCAACAAGGAGAGAAGCAACTTAGAACTAAGGAGAAATGTCCTGATAGTTGGAACAATTAACCAGTGGAACAGCTTGCCTCCAGAACTTGTGAATGCTCCAACACTGGAGGTTTTAAAGAAGATGTTGGATAACCATCTGTGTGAAGTGGTGTAGGGTTTCCTGACTAAGCAGGAGGTTGGACTAGAAGACTTCCAAGGTCCCTTCCTGCTGTACGCTGATGATTGACTGATTGATTGATCCATTCAGAAAGACCTCAAGATGATCTTTGGCCTAGAGCCAGAGTGGCGCAGTGGTTAAAGTGCAGCACTGCAGGCTCCATCAGCTACCCACTAGCTGTAGTTCAACAGTTCAAATCTCCCCACTGGCTCAAGGTGGACTCAGCCTTCCTTCCTTCCAAGGTGGGTCAAATGAGGACCCAGATTGTTGGGGGCAAATATGCTGATTCTGTAAACTGCTTAGAGAGGGCTGTAAAAGCACTAGGAAGTGGTATAAGTCTAAATGCTATTTCCTTCCTTCCCTTCCTTCCTTCCTTCCTTCCGAGGTGGGTCAAATGAGGACCCAGATTGTTGGGGGCAAGGGGCTGATTCTGTAAACTGCTTAGAGAGGGCTGTAAAAGCACTATGAAGTGGTATAAGTCTAAATGCTATTTCCTTCCTTCCTTCCTTCCTTCCTTTCTTTCCTTCCTTCCTTCCTTCCTTCCTTCCTTCCTTCCTTCTTTCTCAGCCTTCCTTCCTTCCGAGGTGGGTCAAATGAGGACCCAGATTGTTGGAGGCAATACACTGATTCTGTAAACTGCTTAGAGAGGGCTGTAAAAGCACTAGGAAGCAGTATATAAATCTAAATGCTATATACAGTGATCCCCCGAGTTTCGCGATCCCGATCACTGCAAATCGCTATATCGCGATTTTTCCACCCGATGACGTCACTCCCTTCCTTTCTCATCTTTCTTTCTCTCTCTCTTTCTCTATCTTGCTTCTTCCTCTCTCACACTCTCTTCCTCCCTCTCTCATCTCTTTCTTTCCTTCTCTCTCTTTCTCTATCTCTCCCCCTCTTGCTCTCGAGCGGCAAGCGAGCAGCCGGGCGGGCGGGCGAACGGGCAAGCGGCAAGCGAGCAGCCGGGCGGGCGGGCAAACGGGCAAGCGGCAAGCGAGCGGCTGGGCGAGTGGGTGACGGGCAAGTGGCAAGCGAGCAGCCGAGCGGGCGGGCAAACGGGCGAGCGGGTGACGGGCAAGCGGCAAGCGATCTTGGGGTTTCCCCTTTGCCTGGGCGGCGGGAAGACCCAGGGAATGTTCCTTCGGCCGCCCAACAGCTGATCTGCTCCGCAGCGTGGCAGCAGCGAGGAGCCGAAGATGGGGTTTCCCCGTTGCCTGGGCAACGGGGAAACCCCATCTTCGGCTCCTTGCTGCTGCCGCGCTGCGGAGCAGATCAGCTGTTGGGCGGCCGAAGGGTCTTCCCCGCCGCCCACACGCAAACTCCACCATCTGCGCATGTGCGGCCATGGAAAAAGGGGCACGCATGCGCAGATGGTGTTTTTACTTCCGTGCTGCTACATCACGAGTTATCGATTATCGCGAGGGGTCTTGGAACGGAACCCTCGCGATAATCGGGGGATCACTGTAATGCAATCCTGCCTATTGGTTTACTTGTAAGAATAAAATAAGTTGTGTTTTTCTGAAATACATTTGGAGATTGACACTTTCAAAAGCACCAGTTACTATTCACGTGGGTCTTAGAATAAACATACAATGACATGTACTTCTTAGGAAGTAAACCTACAAAAAGATGCTTCAAGCATCACATTTCAGTTTCCTACGTAGGACATATTTGGATGCCTTCACCACACGAGAGCTTGAAGCATAAGGTTGCACGGTGAAAACACAGAGAACGATGTTAGAGGATTTAAAGAGCCAAGTCCTGCCTAGTTAAGTCCCACTTTGCCTTAAACACGACCTAAGCATAGCCCATAAAATCCTCTGCTACAACGTCCTTCCTGTCAATGACTATTTCAGCTTCAACCACAACAACACATGAGCACACAACAGATACAAACGTAAAGTAAAACGCTCTAAACTCAACCGTAGGAAATACAACTTTAGTAACCAAAGAAGTTGATGCATGCAACTCACTACCAGACTCTGTAGTATCATCACCTAACCCCCAAAACTTCACCCTTAGACTGTCCACTGTTGACGTCTCCTGATTCCCAAGAGGTCAGTAAGGGGCGTGCATAAGTGCACCAGCGTGCCTTTCGTCCTGTCCTAATGTTTCTCTCTTACTAGTATCCTGTAAATAAACATTGTTATATCTTTGTATACCACCAGTACCTACTTGACAAAACAATAAAATAAAAATAAATAAATAGTTCTACATTTTCTTTGCTGTCGAACCAATGCTAAATGCTCTTCAGACTTCCTTGCAAATTTTAAGCAGAGATTTTTGTCAATCAGTACTTAAATCCTCCCCAAGAGGGTCTTCTTCTAAGGCCAGCCTCCCTTCCTTTGTCTGGAGGCTCAGGTCCACCAGTGCTCAAGCCCCCCCGCCCCCCTCCTCCTCTGCCTCCCCCCCTCCCTCCCTTCTGCGCCCGAAACTCCACTCATGCACACCACCTAATTGGCATTCTCAGCCATACTTTGAGAGGTTGCCAAGTCTTTCATGTGCAGCTAAGTGCGGCAAATGCACCAGATCCTTTGAAGATGCGTCTCTGCTCGCTAGTCGGCTTGGCCTTCCAACTGCATTGGCGAAAATTCCACTCCTGACATTCCCTCCCCAAAGAAATACGAAGACAGACAGACACACAGACAGACAGGCAGGCAGGCAGGCAGGCAGGCAGGCAGGCAGGCAGGCAGGCAGGCAGGCAGGGTAACTTTCCTGGACTTCAAAATATGTCTTGACTGAGCCTTCCATGGCAAAATCCTGTAAGAGACATACTGTATTTTTTGGAGTATGAGATGGAGTCCCAAAGCATAAATCAACTCACAGATATCTTCTTTGATCACACAACTCTCATTAACATCTCACTGTGAGTTGGCAGGAAGTCCAGGGATCATTGATCCCAACTCTTCAGTTCTACAGTAAATTCATCATTTAAAATAACAATAGTCCAAGAGCGAAATCCAAGCCGGCATCTGGAACATTCAAAAGTTGAATGTTCTGCACTGACACATCACGGGGTTTAATCTTAAATAGCCTAAGGGCATGGCCAATTGTTCTAGAGATCTATTCATGCAGAGACCTCCTCTTGCTTAGCCACTCATGTCTTCTGGCAACTCTGCGCACTCTAGCATCAAGAAGAGGCTCCTCCTCTTCTCCTGAGTCGCTCATGGGCACATCAGGAGGTGCAGCAGGCCCTGGTTGGCTTTCAGCCTCTGACACCACATCCTCTCCGATCTCCTCGCTATCAGACTCAGATGCCAGGTACACTGAACTAGGATACCAGCCCACACCCATCTCTCGATCCTCAGATCAGCTGTGCGGGATGCAGATGGGCCACAACAGCTACTGGGTTTTGTTTTTCCTTGAGGATGTTTTGCTTCTCATCCAAGAAGCTTCTTCAGTTCTGAACTGGGACAGCCATGACCTGGATGACTAAGAATCTCCTTATTCGAGTGAGGGAGAAGTTCCCCGAGGAAGGACTCCAGCATGAGTCTGAAATCTTGGAAGACTAAATCTCTGGTCATGGTGACTGACCCAGATTGGATCCTGCAATAAATATAAGGTAATCGTTGACGTAAGGGTGAATTCTTCCTTTGTTTCCCTTAGTAAATCTCTTTTGCTTTAGGAAGGCTCCGTTCATCCCAATGGAGATCAAGAGTAGCCCAGTCTATGGAGAAGAAGCTTGGAAGGCAACCTGAGATCCATATAGATGTTCCTCAAAAAAGCCAATGGAACAGAAGTTGCCTTTGGAAGTTGTGGGAGTTTCATCACTGGAGGCTTTGAAGAAGAGATTGGATTGCCATTGGTCAGAAATGTTGTACAGCAGTGATGGCGAACCTATGGCACGGGTGCCACAGGTGGCATGCGGAGCCATATCTGCTGACACACGAGCTGTTACCCTAGCTCAGCTCCAACATGCATGTATGTTCCGGCCAGCTGATTTTTGGCTTCCAGAGAGCCTCCAAGGGGATGGGGGAGGGCATTTTTACCCTCTGTTGGCTTCGGGGAAGCCTTTGGAGCCTGGGGAGGGCAAAACAGGAGCCTACTGGGCCCACCAGAAGTTGGGAAACAGGCTATTTTTGGCCTCCAGGGGGCCTCTGAGTGGTGGGGAAGCTGTTTTTGCCCTCCCCAGGCATTGAATTATGGGTGTGGGCACTTGTGCATGTGCGATAGCAGGGACGCACGCTTTTTCAGCACACAAGGGAAAAACAGTTAGACATCACTGGTGTAGAGTCTCTGTTAAGGAGTATACTGAGTTATCTCTGAGTGGTCAAAGATACATGTACACAGAAGAAACGTGGACGTCTAGCAGATATCCAGCTGATAACTCAGAGATAGGAGTAATAATTCAGTAATATAATCCAGTTACATTGAATGTATAACATATTATTTACTTTGGCAAATGTCTTAGTCAAGAACAGTCCTAGTCACACACAATTAAATCAGTCACTACATATACAAAACTATAAGTCTTACTTGCTCAGCTTACAGATACATAAATGATCATTTGAACACACAGTTCTTACTACAACATAGTCACCAAGACAAAACAGAATAGCAGAGAATAGCCGACAGAGTGAATCACCCTTCTTAATACATGTAAGCCTAAATTGTTGGTTTATTTTGTATATTGGCAAACCCGGCTAGTTATGTACATAATACTAACAGTCTCGTGCTTGAGTGGGGGTTGAACTAGACGACTCCCAAGATCCCTCCCAGCTCTTGTTAATCTGTAATCCGTAAAGTCACTCATCTGTTAAACTCTAATCCCTTCCTAACTGACAGTCCTATTCCAAACAAATCCCACGTTGGCGTAAAAAGTCTAGTTAGCTAACTGAACATTATTTGCTGGTGCTTTTGAGTCGCCTTCAGAAAGAATTTGCATTTGATGTTCTGAGATTGTTGCACTTCAGCAAGGAGTGATTTAAGCCCGTGGTAGATTCCGATCAGGACTCTAAACAATGGTCCAGTTTGTTTAGCTAAAAATATAACCACCGTATTTTTCTCTGGTCCACCCTCTCGTTTTTCTTCTCTGGAGGCATTGAGGTTTATCGTGGCCCTAAGTCATTATGGCTGGTTTGGAAGCATTTGATGTCAGGGCCTTGAAAGCTCCATTCCCCAGATTGACCAAACTTTGCATAAATATACCTTTGAACAGAAGCCCAAAGAGCTGAGCACACTTCAAAGCTATTGGAGGAGGCTGAGTGGAGAATGAAGCAATCATCAGCCCAATCCATAAATCAGGATTGCCCTTCAAAGCACTTCTCTTTGGAAGGACAAGGGACCAGAATGAATGAATGAATGAATGAATGAATGAATGAATGAATGAATGAATGAATGAACAAGCAAGTAAATGAGAATGAAAGACTGGACAGAATATGAGGTTGGAGAGAAAGTGGTGTATCTCTTTGGGTTTCAATAATCATAAATGAGAATTCCATGGAGATATAAAAGATAGAAGCAACTCCATTATCAGATAGTGGACAGGATAGTGAAAACTATAAAGCTCTATATGGCATCGAACCAGATTACCTCCGGGACTGCCTTCTGCCGCATGAGTCCCAGCAACCTGTTAGGTCCCACAGAGTTGGCTTTCTCCAGGTCCATCAACCAGACAATGTCGCTTGGTGGGGCCCAGGGGAAGAGCCTTCTCTGTGGGGGCCCCGGCACAGTTCTTACTACAATGAATCCGCAATACCAGACAGAGAAATAACAGAGACATGCAGAGAGAGAGTCACGCTTCTGGCTCCCTCTTGTGGCAATCTCCAACACTAACTCTTAAAGCTATAGTGCTTCAATACATACAAGCATTCACTGTTAGCTTGCTTATATATTGCTAAACCCAAACTCTTATGCACCTAGTACTAACAGTCCTAGCCTACATCAACAGGGGGATAGAATCAAAATCACGGGGAGCGTTAGTACTGGTTTATAATACCTTGGTAAGACCACACTTGGAATATTGCATCCAGTTTTGGCTGCCACAACATGAAAAAGATGCAGAGATTCTGGAAAGAAGGCAGAGAGGAGCCACAAAGAGGATAAGGGAGCTGGAGATTACAACATATGAAGAACGGTTGCAGAATTTGGGTATGTCTAGTCTAGTGGTAAAAAAGGATTAGGGAAGACACGATAGCAGACCTTAGTCTAAACTAGTGTTTCCCAGCCTTGGCAACTTGAAGATATTTGGACTTCAACTCCCAGAAGTCCCCAGCCAGCATTTGCTGGCTGGGGAATTCTGGGAGTTGAAATCCAAATATTTTCAAGTTGCCAAGGTTGGGAAGCACTGGTCTAAACTACCTCCCAACTCCGTCATTCATTCATTCATTCATTCTTTCTTTCTTTCTTTCTTTCTTTATTTATTTATTTATTTTGCCCAATACACAATGAGGGTTTTAGTGGGTATATATCTATATACACATAATAAAGTACATGATGAAGGTTATAGAGGAGATACTCATAGTAAAATATATCTAAGAAATAATAGAAAAGAAGATAAAGTAATAGAACATATCAATGAAAGAATAGAAGAAGAGATATAGGAATAGAAGAAAGGTATGGGAGATATAGGAGAGCAATAGGACAGGGGACGGAAGGCACTCTAGTGCACTTGTACTCGCCCCTTACTGACCTCTTAGGAATCTGGATAGGTCAACTGTAGATAATCTAAGGGTAAAGTGTTGGGGGTTTGGGGATGACACTATGGAGTCCGGTAATGAGTTCCACGCTTCGACAACTCGGTTACTGAAGTCATATTTTTTACAGTCAAGTTTGGAGCGGTTAATATTAAGTTTAAATCTGTTGTGTGCTCTTGTGTTGTTGTGATTGAAGCTGAAGTAGTCGCCGACAGGCAGGACGTTGCAGCATATGATCTTGTGGGCAATACTTAGATCTTGTTTAAGGCGTCTTAGTTCTAAACTTTCTGTTCTGTTTTGCTTAAGGTCTGTGATCCAATTCCACCACAAACCCAGCCTCCAAGCCAGAATGAAATGTTTTATAGGCAAATCACCATTAGACATACATTAAGCCACGATTTCAGAATCCTTGGGAGACTAAGCAACTCAGAGAATCTACACCTTCTTCCCAAGATTCATGGAGAACTTTTGAGCTCTGACACTGTTCATGCTTTTGAAAACCTGAAACTTGTTTTAAGTGTGGCTACCCAAAGAAAGCATGCACCTCTGTTTATACAGCTGTTATTTTGGGAAAACCTCTGGATCAATAGCTTATTTCAGAATATGCACAGACACAAAAGCCTCCCTATGTTGGAAGGAAGGTAAGTGAACTATATATCCAAGGCAAGGGAAAAAACAGATAAAGTGAAGCATTCAACTAAGAAAAGTTAGCCAGGATAATTGACTTGGTTTTTTTTTAAAGCCCTAATATAAGAAAAGTTACAAACCAGTTTTTGGCACTAGATGGACCAGTGTTCGTTTTTTTATAGATTGAACAAAACAAGCCATTGCCTGTGCTTAGGATACCAATTAGCCAGCTATTATTATAAGACTGTGCTGTATTTCAAAGGGATATTTAAAAAATAGAATAACCAGGTAACTGCCAATTCATGCTTGATGTTTAAGTCAACGGAGAACAGAAAAGAAACCAGCCTGAAAGCCAGCAATCCAAAAAGGGGACTCACTGGACGCTTTTAAGAAGAGATTGGACTGCCATTTGTCAGAAATATTGTAGGATCTCCTGTTTGGGCTGGGGGTTGAGCTAGATGACCTCCAAGGTCCCTTCCAACTCTATTAATCTGTTAAACTCTGTTAAATCAATCTGGGGTATCTGATTATTCTGGGAGTATCAAAATTGCAGGATGGTGGCGGTGTTTATCGCTTAAGGCAGGGAAGGACTAAACAATTAGGATTTATTTTTTTTACTAGAAATCTTGGGATTTTATTTAACGGCCTATTTCATAAAGATGGAGAAGGAATTAATTGTAAATGGGTGTTTCTCAGTGTTGGCATCTTATTTATTGTTTTTATTTTATTCATTTGTTTTGTCAAGTACATATTGGTAGTATACAAAGATATAATATTTATATGTATGATACTAGTAAGAGAGAAACATTAGGAGAGGAGATGGAAGGCACACTGGTGCACTTATGCACAGCCCTTACTGACCTCTGAGGAATCAGGAGAGGTCAACAGTGGCAGTCTAAGGGTAAAGTTTTTTGGGGTTGGTGATGATACTACAGAGTCTCGGAGTGAGTTCCATGCATCAACTACTCGGTTACTAAAGTCCTATTTCCTGCAGTTGAGTTTAGAGTGGTTTACTTTGAGTTTGTATCTGTTGGGTGCTCATGTGTTGTTGTGGTTGAAGCTAAAGTAGTTGCTGACAGGAAGGACGTTGTAGCAGATGATTATGTGGGCTATGCTTAGGTTGTGTTTAAGGCGATGTAGTTCTAAGCTTTCTAAACCTAGGATTGTAAGTCTAGTTGCATAGGGTATCTTGAAGATGTGTGGATTTCAACCACTGCAGCCCATTATTATATTTTAACTGCTGAACTTGATTAAAACGGATACCATTATCCCCAAAAAAAAAGCCATTTGCAAAGCATAATCTCACACCAATCTCTCTAACAATGATATCTGAGACGTATCTACTAGTGAGGCATAGAGAGAGAAAGAGAGAGAGAGAGAGAGCTAAAACTGCCAAAAATGCTCAGAGGTGAAACTGCGGGTGAAGGATTGTTAACATCACGTTGCAAAAAAAGACAAAACAATATCACTGCAGATATAATTTCACTGGCAACCAGCATGAGAAAAATTCTGAGCAAAATCTTTCTTGCTACAAATGCTCAATTCTCAAGACCTATTCAGTAGAACTTTGATTTGGACAGAAAATGATTTTTAAAAAAATATTTTATATTTCCTGTGGCTTATTCTTGTTTCTTTTTGCAAGACATTTTTGTATTCTAATAATAATTAAATAATAATAATAATTTATTGGATTTGTATGCCGCCCCTCTCCGTAGACTTGGGGCGGCTAACAACAATGATAAAAACAGCATGTGACAATCCAATAATAAAACAGCTAAAAACCCTTATTTATAAAAACCAAACATACACACAAACATACCATGCATAACTTGTAATGGCCAAGGGGGAAGGAATATCTCAGCTCCCCCATGCCTGGCGGTATAAATGAGTCTTGAGTAGTTTACGAAAGACAGGGAGGGTGGGGACAATTCTAATCTCTGGGGGGAATTGGTTCCAGAGGGCCGGGGCCGCCACAGAGAAGGCTCTTCCTCTGGGGCCCGCCAAACGACATTGTTTAGTCAACGGGACCTGGAGAAGGCCAACTCTGTGGGACCTTATCGGTCACTGGGATTCGTACAGTAGCAGGCGGTTCCGGAGGTAATCTGGTCCAAAGCCATGTAGGGCTTTAAAGGTCATGACCAACACTTTGAATTGTGACCGGAAACTGATCGGCAGCCAATGCAAAGGTTCTTTTATTTGTAATGTCCCTCTTATTCAGCAGCAATGGCAAAGGACATTGTCCCCAGAGAGAAATAACACAAAGATTCTTCACTATGACAAGTTGTTTTTTTTAAGGATGTTGGCAAAACTTACTCCAGCCCTGAAATTCCAAATCAGGTCTAAATAGAAAGAGCAGAAAGAACAGGCTAAAGAAAAGGCTTGTTCAGGGACAGCCTTGTGCTCGGAGGCTTTTCCCCCTTTTTAATTTCAATGATGAAGCATTTTTTGTAAAAACTGGAGCTTCGCTCATCCATTGTCTGGTTAGGTTTCGCACGAAGGAGACAAAATCCCACTCAAACCATCCATCAGTTTGCAAAGAGAGTCCAGTTCTGACAGCTCACAAAATCCTAGTTCAATGTGGACATTCAAAAATGAATTTGGCTGCTTTGAATCAGAAGGCAGATCTGGGGGGGGAAAGCCCTGTCAATGCGAAGACATCTGATTCGGTGATTGGAATTGGCATTTCAATTCAGTTTGCAAAGAAAAACAGGAGATTTAGAGATTTGATTTGATTATCAATGGAATGTGCAACCCAGCCCAGTATATCTTACCCACTAGAAATACAAGTCGATCCTTGGGAAGCTTAAACTTTGATTTATTTTTTTCCCCATCAGTACAAAATTCACCAGGGAATTGTGATTTTTACGAATAGTCTGACCGTGAATTGCACCAAAAGTGATGCCTGCTACATTTGTTTATAATCCAAGTTTTCCAAGTACCTGTAATTTTTTCTTTGGCTTTTCATCGAAACTGAATAGAATTTCAACAACAACACTATGAGCGACATGTACTAGATTTTATAGGCATCAGCATAGAAGTTAAACAAACTTTTGACACCACAATGTCTGCTTGCTCCCATCACTTGCGCACCAGACCCACTGGTGTGACACGGCCAAATATCGTATTTTTTCCTCCCTAAAAAGAGGCTACTAATTTGAGTGCGTCTTATATTTCCAATATTGCACTAATGTGATCCTTGCTGCACTGTATGAAACTCCATCATCTGCTTTCCATTATAAACAACTTTTGCTGTTTCAAGACCCGAAGAATAGGATAGAATAGAAATAGAATAGAATAGAATAGAATAGAATTAGAAATAGGAATAGGAATAGGAATAGGAATAGGAATAGGAATAGAATAGAATAGAATTTTATTGGCCAAGTATGATTGGACACACAAGGAATTTGTCTTAGTGCAGATGCTCTCAGCGTACATAAAAGAAAAAGAGACATTTGTCAAGAATCACTTAATGATTGTCATAGGGGTCAAACAAGCAATGAAGAAACAATCAATATTAATATAAATCTTAGGATACAAGCAACAAGTTACAGTCCTACAGTCCTAAGTGGGAGGGAAAGGATGATAGGAATGATGAGGAAAAACTAGTAGAAATAGAAGTGCAGATTTAGTAAAAAGTCTGGATAGCTTCTGGATAAGGTGACCAAATGTCCCAATTAATTTGTCCCACATCCCATGGCGTTTCAAAAATGTCCTGATTTTTGGAAAGATCAGGTCACCTTATTCTAAGGGCTATCTGGTCAAGCCTTTCTTCCGAGCGAAGGAAGCCTACAACTGTGTTGGCTTTTTTGGTAGCTGCTGCACACAGCTGGCTCCTATTTAAATGGTTGCCCACCAGGACTCCAAGATCCCTCTCACAGTTACTACCATTGAGCAAGGTACCACATATACTGTACCTGTGCATTTGTTTTTTCATGTCTAAATGTAGGATCTTACTTTTTTCACCCTTGAATTTCATTTTGCTTGATAGCACTCAATGTTCAAGTCTGTCAAGATCCTTCTGAATCTTGAGCCTATCTTCTGGACTGTTGGCTATTCCTGCCAGTTTGGTGCCATCTTTATTTTATTAATTTATTATTTATTATTTGGACTTATAGACCTCCCTACTCTGAAGACTCAAATCTGCAAATTTGATGAGTTCCCCATCTATCTCTTCGTCCAAGTCATCTTCCCACCGACTTCTAAACATACCTCTGGAACTTATTTTTCTCAAGTTAATCCTTCCAGGCTTCTTATCTTGGCTGCTGGTCTACATAAACTAACATTAACGAATAGTCATGGAAGAAGGAAAAACCCTACTCCTTTTGCTTCAGTATAAAAAGGTCATAAAAATATACAGTGAAATCCTAGAACTCCAAACCATACATACAGATCCTTTGAACTGAAAGTTCAAAGCGGCGTCCATTAATTGTTGGCACTGCCAGGAAATACATCTAAATAAAATATTTCTCAGTGAAACAGAAATAGACGTAATTACTATACTATACTATACTATACTACACTACACTACACTACACTACACTACACTACACTACACTACACTACACTACACTACAATATACTATACTATACTATACTATACTATACTATAGAAATATGATACTACCTAAAGGCTGTGTAACAATGATAGTCAACAGATTGTTTGACTCTCTTCTTCTTCTTCTTCTTCTTCTTCTTCTTCTTCTTCTTCTTCTTCTTCTTCTTCTTCTTCTCCTTCCTCTTCCTTTTCTTCCTCTTCTTCCTCTTCTTCTTCTTAGAAACATACAAACTTCTTCTCTTTTTTGTGTTTCCTTTCATTTTCTCTTCTTTTTTTCTTCTCTTTCTCTCTTTGATTTTTTTCTTTTCTTCTCCCTGTTTTACCCATGTTTGCATTTGCTTATTTTGCTTGCTAGTTTTTATATGTAAATAATTAATAAAGGTATTTTTCCAAAAAGAAAAGAAAAGAAACATACGTAATTACTTTGAACGAAGCTCTAAAGCGTTCCGGATTAAATAAATAACGTGTATTTTTAAAACATGAAAGTTGTGTTTGTTTCTATTTACCTTCTTGAATCAATGAGTCAATGATTGTGGTTGCTCCATCACTGGAGACTTTTAAGAAGAGGGTGGACAGCCATTTGTCCAGAATGGTTTACAGTCTCCTGCTTGAGCAGGGTGGGTGGTGGTGGTGTTGGACTAGATGACCTCCAAAGTCCCTTCAACTCTGCTATTCTCTTATCTTTTCCTAGATTAATAAAATCAGCCAGAGGGATAATACAGATCTTCAAATCTCTGAACAATTTAGAGTTATGGAGAGATTCCAAAAGGGGATTTTTTAAAGAAAGTGCGACCCCTTCTCCGAAGAAGCATCGTTTCTTTGGCCCCAAATCCACCAGGCTCTTTTAAGTGAAACCCCCTCCTCCATGCGCCGGAGCTGCCTAAACTTTGCCCGGCCCCTCTCTTTCCTCCTCTTTCTCCCATTCTCCCCTGGCTGCTTCTCAAATGTCTCTCCTGGAGACATTCTGGATTAGGCCCCTCGTATTCTCTTGCTCGCATCTTTGGAGAACTGAAAAAAAGACGCAGCAGCTGCTGGGCGCAGAGAGAGGCACAAAGAGCTATTTAGAGTGGGTGTTATACTCACGCGCACACCGGCAAAAAAAGGAAAGGAGAGGAAGAAGAGAAAAATAAAGGAAAAAGGAAAGGAAAGAGGGGAGGGGAGGGGAGGAAAGCGGGAGGGAAATGGAAGGAAGGAAAGAAGAAAGGAAGGAGGGGAAGGATGGATAGAGGGAAGGTGAAAGGGAAAGGGAAGGAAGGAAAGAAGAAAGGAAGGAGGGGAAGGATGGAAGGAAGGATAGATAGATGGAAGGGGAAGGGGAAAGGATGGAAGGAAGGAAGGAAGGAAGGAAGGAAGGAGCAAATGGAAGGGGGTTGAAGGGAGGTAAGAAATAAGGGGAAAGAAGGGAAGGATGAGGGAGAGGAAGGAAGGAAAGAAGGAAGGAGGAAAGAAGGGGAAGGGAGGGGAAGAAGGAAGGAAGGAAGGAAGGAAGGAAGGAAGGAAGGAAGATCATGTGAAGTGTTAATACCACTATATAATTCCTTGGTAAGGCCACACTTGGAATCCCACAGTCAGTTTTGGTCGCCACGATGGAAAAAGGATGTTGATACTGTAGAAAGAGTGCAGAGAAGAGCAACAAAGATGATTAGGGGACTGGAGGCTGAAAGATATGAAGAACGGTTGCAGTTGGGCACGGCTAGTTTGATGAAAAGAAGGACCAGGAGAGGGAGGAGGGAAAGGAAGAGAAGTGGAGAGGAGAGGAGGAGAAGGGAAAAGAAAGGAAAGGGAAGGGAGAGAAATGGAGAAAGGAAGAGAAGTGGAGAGGAGAGAGTAAGTAGGAAGAGAGGGAGATGGGGAGGAGAGGAGAGGAGGAGAAGAGGATGAGAAGAGAATAACAGAGTCGGAAGGGACCTTGAAGGTCTTCTAGTCCAACCCCCTGCTTAAGCAGGAAACCCTGCACCATTTCAGACAGGCGGTTATTTATTTATTTAATTATATTATATTTGTATGCCGCCCCTCTCCGCAGACTCCTCTTCTTAAAAACATCCAGTGTTGGGGGCATTCACAACTTCTGGAACATATAAGGAACATATAAGAATCTATCTATATATATGAAGAATCGCTCTATGTCCTTGAATTAAGTTCTGATTTGCCGGTCCCTCCCTCTGACACAACCGTCGCAGCCCACAAACCTTTCATCAGCCATTGCTCGGGATGATAAAAGCCCAAGAAGGCGTCACCTGGTGCAAAGGGCCCATCCAAGGCTGGAGATTTATGGCTCCCGGACTGAAAAGGAAGGACCAGCGCCTCCTGCACTTCCTTACACCAATTTTTTTAACCCCCCTCGTCCTGCATCTGCTGGCTGTAACTTTAGCAAACATCAAGGAGGAAGGGGAGGCTTTCCCGAATTAAAATATTTAGCATACTGGTTAGTCATCGTTCTCTTTGAAACCAATATCCATCTCGGATCGGGCAGGCTGGTGTTGAAGCCGTCTGGACATACCAGGTTTCAAGAAGGTTTGTGGGAGCCACATTGTCTTTTAGGGCAGGGGCGACGCTATCAAGGAGGGGACCAGGCCCCCTCGTCTCTCAGGACCTACCGGGGGCTGATTGTTACGACCGCCACTACGAGTGCGCTGTGCAAGCAGCCTTGTGAGAGAGTTTGCGCGCATGACAAATTTTGGGGATTTTTTGCTTCTGTGCATGCGCAGAAGCAAAAAAAAAAAGATGGCCAAAATCTCACACATACGCGCATCCCCTCCTATAATTTTACTTCTTCTTTTTTAAAAAATAATTTTTATTGGATACAAATATTAAAAATACATTTAGAACGTTGATTAGACTTATACACACATAACACAAATCAATACATATAAAACAGACATAGTAAAAAGGTAAAAAAAGAGAGAGAAAGAAAGAAAAAAAGAGAAAAGAAAAGAAAAATTCAAGTTCTAAATCTCTTCTTTTTACAGGAAACGATACTGTTGTCATGTTTCATATGGTTAAACTGTATTTCTTTTACAGTTTTTTTACTTTCAATGTATTTCCTTATTAATATCATTATCAATATTTCAATATCTACATTTTATATAATATAATCAACATGCAAACATTAAGATATTATTATTATTATCCACTCCCTAATTCTCTATCTCTATCAATATTTTTACACTTTACAAGTTTCTCCCGTTTCCTCTACTCTCCTTATTTCCTTTTCTCTATCCAACTATAGAACATATTCCAACTTTTGTAAAGTTCTGTGTCTTCTTTGTTGTTCAGTGCATATGTTAATTTGTCCAGTTCCGCACATTCTAATATTTTTTTAATAATAGTCCTATCGCTCCGTGTTTCATTCTGTTTCCAATATCGTGCAATTACTATTCTTGTTGCTGTAAGGATATGTGGAACAATGTACCTGTATTTTATAATTTTGCTTCTGCGCATGCACATGAAGCAAATAATAATAATAATAAACGATGGCAGCGTATGCAAATTGGGTAATACTGTTACTGGTGCGCAGTCTACTACCACACCGGTAGCAACCCACTACTGGGACCTACCCGCTGACAACTGTCAATCAAAATTTGTCACTCGTGCTAAGGGCAGGAACGCTGCTCCGATGGGGGCCTAAGATGCTGACTGAAGCACGTAAAATTGACAGAGTTCAGTGCCGCCCGAGAATTTCTTGACCGTTTCGAGATTGAAGGCGAGGCTTTGCTCAACTGTAGAGTGACGGGAGATGAAATCTGGGTTTATCACCAGACTCCAGAGAGCAAATGTCAATCAATGCAGTGGCGCCATACCCACTCTCCTTCAGCCAGAAAATTCAAAACTCAGCAATTGGCGAGAAAAGTCTTGGGAACCCATCAGGCACAAATCTTGGGTACCCATCGCACTTGGAGGGAAACAGTAGAATGCTTGGCTGCATAGATAGAGGTATAAAAGTAGAATGCTTGGCTGCATAGCTAGAGGTATCACAAGCAGGAAGAGGGAGATTATGATCCCGCTGTATAGAGCGCTGGTGAGACCACATTTGGAAGACTGTGTTCAGTTCTGGAGACCTCACCTACAAAAAGATAGTGATAAAATTGAACGGGTCCAAAGACGGGCTACAAGAATGGTGGAAGGTCTTAAGCCTAAAACTGATCAGGAAAGACTTCATGAACTCCATCTGTGTAGTCTGGAGGACAGAAGGGAAAAGGGGGACATGATCGAAACATTTAAATATGTCAAAGGGTTCAGGAGGGAAGTGTTTTTAATAGGAAAGTGAACACAAGAACAAGGGGGCGCAATCTGAGGTCATTTGGGGAAAAGATCAGAAGCAATATTATTTTACTGAAAGAGTCGTAGAGGCTTGGAACAAACTTCCAGCAGACGTGATTGGTCAATCCACAGTCATTGAATTTAAATATGCCTGGGATAAACATAAATCCATCCTAAGATAAAATACGCAAAGTAGTATAAGGGCAGACTAGATGGACCACAAGGTCTTTTTCTGCTGTCAATCTTCTATGTTTCTATGTAATCTTACTTTCCAGATAGGCCTCGTACTTGTTAGCATCGTTGTAAAGCCGCTTAAAAAGCTCATTGTAAAGATGGAGCATTCCAATGATCAAAAGGAGACATGGCTCTTGGGGGGATTCGGTGCAGGAGTAGCTGAGATGACAACTTGTTTGTAGGGAATCACACTTCCCCGTGTAAAGATCGGACTGTTGAACGGTGGCTGCTCAGGCCTGAATTTCCCAGGGTTTGTCTATCCGTTAAAGTCCCCATTATCGGCTTTGAACCAAAAACCCAGCTAGACCCAGTCACAAAAAAGCAGGAATGTGACACCATGTTATCTACGACCGCGCTACTAAATGTACTCCAGGTGGAGCTTTGAGCAGGTGTTCTGGTCTGCTTTTCATTCCCAGGTTCAGTTCAAAGTGCTAATCCTTGTATTAAAACATGCTCCTTGGAGTAGGCGGGGAGGGAATGTCTCTCCTCCATCCCACCTGGCAGGCTTTCATCGCACACACTGGTGGCGTGTCACACTTTTTTTCTCAAATCTCTTTACCTGCCCGTCACTTAAAAACCCAACGTCCCAACACTTGTCTTTCAGATACGTCAGAATTCGGCCTCAGTTTGAACTCCTGGTGGGGACTTGGGCATCCTAAGAGGAACAGAGTCAAAAGAGGAAAGAAGCCTTTACTCAGCCTAAAGACAATACCTAGCCAAGTCTTGAATTCCCTTCACCCTTATCTAGCTAACCATTAGCTAAATAGATTCCTGTGCATAAGCACAAGTAGTAATAAATTAATGTACGAGGGTCGCCCAGAAACTAACGCACCACATTTTTTTCCTTCAACAATTATTTATTGAACACAGTGAAACTTATACACAAGAAAGAAGGATGTTTCTTCTGCACTCCTTATTTTTCCATGTAATCTTCGTCCTCTTCTATGGCCTTCCTCCAGCAAGACACAAGGGTGTGTATACCCTGTCGGTACTACTCCTTGTTCTGGTCACAAAGCCATTTCTGTCTTCTAATGGCCTCCCCCTCTGTGCCCAGCGACTAACCGTATTTCTGTCGACTGCAGATTCTCCATCAACTGTACACAAACGTTTGTGAATGTTCCCAACAGTTTCTTTCTCCGCAGTGAGAAATTCCACGATAACATACTGCTTGTAACGTGCCTCATTTACAGATGACATTTTGAAATACTGCTGTGTGAAGAAACGCAAAATTTGCACACACACTTCTCACAATTCAAATAATGTGTATCTAAAGTTTTGCAGTCGCACCATTACAGTAGGCTGGAAAAAAATGTGGTACATTCCTTTCTGGGCGACCCTTGTAATTGTAACTTCACGCATGATCCTGACACCTATCATCCTGGCATTTTCCAACTCCACCCCTACCCGAGACCCACCTGGGAGACCCCCAGCAAACTGTGAGCAAAAGGTACCTCATTGTTGAGTGTTGTGGTTAGCTCTGGCCCAGCTCCTGCCCCACTGCTGCAGACCTGTTTTGCCCCCGGTGGAATCTGATGATGAAGGCTCCTCTGACCAATAAGACATGAGTGACAAGGAGCAGGAGAGTGGGGCAGACAGCTCAGAAGGAGATCAATTCTCTAGCTCCTCCTTGGATTCAGAACAAGAGTTAATGATACAGCCACGCATGCGGAGAGCGATGCATAGGCAACAACAACTGAGAGATTATTATCAAAGAAAATGAGGCCACCTGTGGTTGGGTGGGGCTGTGGTCATTAGTGAGGCTGCTATAAAGAGCAGCCTGTGGGTTTGGCCATTGTGGAGGATTATCTGATCGTTGTGTTTCGTGACTGCTTTACTGACTTTGACCTTTTAGGTGCTGATTTTCCCCCGCTTTGAAACTAAACCAGGGCAAAGTGTGTTTCACTTTGTGAAAGAAGGACTGTGAATTGCCTCACAGCTGCAAGCTAAGTATCACAGAACTGATAAGGGACTTGTACAAATTACCAGTTTGTTTGGAGACGAGTGCTCTTGGCTATACCAAAAGAGGGCTTAGGTTAAGGGAATTTTCATTATAAAGAACATTGTTTTGAATTTACAAACGTGTGTGTGTCTGAAATTTGTACCTGTGCATTTTTGGGAGGAGTCTACCAGAAAGCCCGACAGAACAGTTGAGGTAGCTATTTCCTCTCAATCTTAACTAACAAATCTATTTTGTTCAAGTGGGGGCTCCAACTTACCGATGCATGCCTAGTTCCAGGTGACTGGCACATATGCGCATTTGATGGGCATGTGCGCATATCAAAGTGAGATTTGGCTTCTGAACATGTGCAGGAAGCAAATCTTGCAAGAAGAAGTGAGGGCACATGAAATTTTGGTGATTTCTTTTGCTTCTGCGCATGCCAAAAATTGCCAAAATCTCATGTGTCCATAGAGTCCTCTCGTGAGATTCTGGTTCCTGCGTAAGCACATAAGCCAAATTTTAGTACGGTGCGTGTGCATGTCCGCCGGTCACCCACAGCCCCATTTTCACTACCGGAACGCCGTCTCTCTCTCTCCCCCTCCCCCTGGTTCCAGTAGCAACTTGATACTGATTGTGTTGACCCCAATTGCACAGCCTTGCACACTGTTCTTGGGAGTGATGTGGCCTTCAGAAGCTGAGCCCCTGGTGGAAAAAAACAACATCCCAAAAAATCTACCAAAGGACTTTTCCTAACCTTGCAAAGAGCATGAAAAAGAATTAACGAGCATCCAGAAGACAAAAGGCCGTTCCGAAAGCGACACATGAGACTTTTGTGCATTTGCTGTTGTTAAGTTCATTTCCGTGACACAAAACACCTTCCTTCAATAACGTGCAAAGAAGAGAAAAGCCAGAGAATGGCGCCATTTTGTTTTGATTGGAGCCACCAAAGTAAAGCAGGAATCAAAAGGCAACGTCCGCTTAGAAATACGAGAGGAGACCCAGCCAGCCAAACACTTTCTCAGGTTGCCTCGGGAGGACAAAGGACTTTTCTCCCAATTCTTCCCTTTCACTCTTCCAATTCAATACGGGCCAGAAAGATTCCCAGGGCTTTTTTTTCATTTGTGCTGCTATTTACGTTGAGAATGGTCAGCCATTGTGAATACAGGTGAAGTTCTTAACTTATGGAACACCACTGAGCCCAAATTTTCTGTTGCTAAATGAGACCCTTAGGAATATGACCTTACTGCTAGGAAGGAGGAATTTTCTAAAAGCGGAAACAATTAACCAGTGGAACAGCTTGCCACCAGAAATTGTGGATGCTCCATCACTGGAAGTTTTAAAGAAAAGACGAGACAGCCCCTTGTCTGACATGCTTGAGCAGAGGGCTGAGCTAGATGACTTCCAAGGTCCCTTCCATTTCTCTTCCAATCGATTGGTTGATTGCCACAAGGACATTCCGTTGGACAAATTTTGTTCAGGCATTTTTTAAAATATGGAATTGTTGGAAGTGTAAAGCAACCCATGGATCACATTCTTAGCTTTTTTTGATTGGCTCCAGGCTTCCAGCCAAATTCTGTAAGCTGACGATAAGAAACCTACTGCAATATAGTAATTATTTGCTGTATTTTTCTATTCCTGGGATTCTGGCCAGTTGCTAAGACTTTATAATCTTTGCTAGATTTCACCTTTTTTACGAAAAGACGCAAACTGCATAAGACTTTCGTAAATAGTAAAACCTTTATTAGTTAATCCGGTGGTGTGCATCTGATTCTTGGGGGGCTCAGCGCTGGGGCAGAACAAGTATCCTCCCTGAATATTGTTTAAAACTTTGATCACAGTGGTGCAGTGGTTAGAGTGCAGTACTGCAGGCTACTTCTGCTGATCACCAGCTGCCAGCAGTTTGGCAGATCGAATCTCAGCAGGCTCAAGTTTGACTCATCCATCCATCCTTCCAAGGTCAGTCAAATGAGGACCCAGATTGTTGGGGGAAAGAGGCTGATTCCCTGTAAACTGCTTAGAGAGGGCTGTAAACCACTGTGAAGCGGTATATAAGTCTAAATGCTATTGCTACTGCTAAATTGAGACTGAAGGTGTTACTTCATAAAACATCCAGTCTGCTTACCAATTTTGGAAGGAGGTGCTTCCTTTTATTCCTATGTCAAGGGAGGGGCTGAAATTACCCCACATATTTTAAGAACATCAAAAGAAACCGCAGCAGAGCTCTTTGTTTCATTCACAAGAAAGACACATTATTTTTAGCAAACACAAATTAAAGACAGAAAGAGGGAGGGAGTTTCCTCACCTGCTGCACTCAATGTTCGCTTTCCTTTCGTGTAATTTTATCCTCGTCCCCCCATCAAAGCTATGTGGGGAAACCTTGAATCCCTGCCCTTCTTTGCTTGTCTTACAAGAATGTCTTTGGAGCAGACAAGTGGCCTGTCCTCTCCGGATTTATTTTCCATTCAAATCCTTATTTTTAGTCTCAAGTCAGGATGACGCAATAACCAAAGGCATTATTAGGGTGGAAATGGCAACAACCCCACAACTGTGAACACAACACCATCCTACCCAAGGGTGGGTTCTGGATCGGTTTGCTCAGGGTCATGCCAGGCACCGGCACATGGCAGCAATAAAAAAATCCAAGATAGCAATGCCCACAGATCAGCACCAACAGAATCATCTCCGTGACATCATCGCTGGTTTACTAACAGTTGGAACCGGCACCAATGCACCTCTGATTTATCACAGGAAATTAATGTTTTCTCTAACTGGAAAGATATACACACAAATACAGAGAGAAAGAGAAAGAGGGAGGAAGGAAGGAGAAGGAAGGAAGGAAGGAAGGAAGGAAGGAAGGAAGGAAGGAAGGAGGCTGGGGGGGAGGGAGGGAGGAAAGTGGCTGGGAGGGAGGGAGGGAGAGAGGTAGGGAAGAAAAGAAAAACTCCAGAGCACAAAAAACAGCACAAAGTTTGGAAAAACGCACTTCCGGTTTGCCCATTGTGTTGGTTTTTTGCACTCTGAGGCTACAGGAAGCTTCCCTGAACTCTCCAGAGTGTAAAAAACAGCAAAATGGCAAACCAGAAGTTTTTGCAAGCTTCCAGTTTGTCCATTGGGCAATTTTTTTGCCTCCAGGACTTTAGGGAAGCTTCCTTGAAGCCCCTGGTGGGCGAAACGGCCTTTCCCAAAGCCGAAAATCAGCTGGTCAGCATGCACATGCGCACTGGAGCTGAAACATGGCAAAGTCTCGCATGCCCTCCGATATGGATCCATGTACCAGCTGTGGCACATCACGGCCCTCTATCATTTCAGACAAAGAGCTGTTCAGTCTCTTATTAAAAGCCTCCCGCAATGAAGCACCCACAACTTCTAAAGGCGAAATTGTTCCACTGGTTAACTGTCCTTGCAGTTAGGAAAGTTTCAAACTGTTCCTTTTCAGCTTTTACGTGCCCCTTGCTGTAATTTCTGCCTGGTTCCTTGGGAAAGTGCTACTTATTCCAACTCTATGCAGCCATCCTCCCCTTGCTGAGAATTTGCACCTGGCTCCAACATGGCACTCATTAATCCGAACTTGGGCATTATTTTCTTTTCATTAACTTTTGTCCGCCCTCTGTAACACGAGGACCCTTGGATGTACCCAATAAGCAACTCCGGGAAAAAGAGGCTATGTTGACTCCTTGGCTGCTAAACAATTAGAGCATGACTCTCAAAGCAACACTGATTAATCGGGAGGCCTTTTATCTTTCCACGAGGCATGTTTAATGAAACCAGAAGCGCAACATACTCACACACTCATTAAGGAAAGATTAAGTCTTTGTCCCTTTCCCTGGCTGCGCTACACTGCCTTTGCAACAAAGCCATTTTCTAGCTTGTGTTGGCTCCAAACGGACTATTTTCATATACAACTTGTGCTTTTAGAGTCTTTATGCGCATTTAAAGTGTGCTAGAAGCACATTCTTCCCTACTGCTAGAAAAGATCCCGACAGTGTTGTCCCAGAAACCTGGTTTCAAAAGATTTTAAAACACAGAATAAATTGGGATGAACTACATTTTTTAATCAGAAGCTAAATGACTCCTGAAAATGTAACATTGGGCAGATTTTTTTTTTAATCCAACAGAGAATATAACCCCCCCACTCAAAAGGGGGACATAGGCTACGTTAAAATTCAGGAGCGCTTGAGTCTTCATTAGTGATTTATGATTTGGACGGGGCTAATCCCTAAGATCTGAGTAAAGTTTAAATCTCATGTGGACCCAAAGGTGCTTTATTTTCAAAAGGTTTTTTTTCCTTGAAGATGTTTCACTTCTCATACAGGAAGCTTTTTCAGTTCTGATTGAAAAACTGTGTCAGAACAGAAAACTCTTCTTGAATGAGAATTAAAACATATTCAAGGAAAAACGAGGTCTCTTGAAAAAGCATATTTAGGACATCCATGATCCGTATGACTGAAAATCTCCATAAACATCTCAAATGGAATACAGTAGTTTGAAGCTGATGGCTTTAACTCCTAGAATCAAATTATTATTGGTACTCAGTCATAGTATCTTGCGGATGTTGAATAACCTTATAATAAATTCCATGTTATAGCTATGCAAATTCTTTATGTCCTGATATATTTAACTAGCTGACTGGCTTATCTATATTAATAAAAATGGAAACGTATCTTTGTTAGGCGGGGCTAATCTAGAAAAGTACTTCACCGATTGCTTTAAAATTTCGACCCAGCATTCCATTCAAACACAGCCCTTATGATATACCTATATTATATAGATATTGCACCTATGACAGGTAAAAACTGGCCAAAACATAGAATTCCCTGGTGAAAAACATAGGAGGTGTGTTTTGATTGGCTGGTGAAAAGATAGGTAGTTGCTTTGAATGGAGACTGATGACAAACATAGCAGGCATGTTTTGATTGGATGCTGATCAATTGTCATGCTGATTAGCTGCCACAGGCATTCAGAAAATAAATGAACCAGGTTTGGCTGCAAACCGTGGGGTTTGCCACCCATGCTTGGGTGCAACCAAGAACCCTGCGAGGTAGGCCTATCTTATTGTATTTTGGCAGAGGGGTCAAACCTGACTCTTAAACCAGGAGGGGAGGGGACAGGGAGGGGGAGAGATGTACAAATGTCACCCTGCTCTATAATGTTAATTCACTCAAATAGTATGATATATCTGAGCAGGGGGTTGGACTAGAACACCTCAAAGGTCAAAACTCTGTTATTCTGAATAAATTGAGGAGGGGGTACAAAATTTAAATGTGTACTTTCTCATTTCTTTCTTTTCCACTTAAACCAGACTTAGCCACAGCAACGCGTGGCTGGGTATAGATAGTAACAGATAAGATTATGTAGGGGGAAACGGTTAATCCCTTACATTTCTTGTTATCCCCAACAATCTTCCATTGCATTCATGCAGGGGACATTAAACAGAACACAGAATAACAGACGTGGAAGGGACCATGGAGGTCTTCCAGCTCACCTCCCTGCCCACGTAGAAGACCCTACACTGAGGGTCCCCATACTTGGCAACTTCAAGACTTGTGGACTTCAACTCCCAGAATGCCGGCTGGAGAATTCTGGGAGTTGACGTCCACAAGTCTTAAAAGTTGCCAGGTCTGTCCTACCCCAATATGGACGAATCTCAATCACTTCTTGATTCCTTCCAATCACCCTTTGCATGAATTTCCAATAGGCCATCACACTTTGTTCCTCAAAGAAACTATCAAAATAATATTTTGAAGGCACACATCTCCCAACGCTTTGCTTCAATCTTCAGGACATGTGATAATAGACTCATCACAAAATAACAGCCTTTAAAGAGGAGGTCTGTTCAGATTATTTAGGGAACTCTCCCGATTTTTCTCCACCGAACTGCAAAGCCAACAGCAATCCTTTGTGAAATTTGCTAAGCTGGGCCTCTCAAGGTCTTCTGGGCCTCTCTGTGTACACAGTGAAGTGCAACGGACTATTAAACAGAAGAGCAAGATTTCACTCCTACCTGCCAGCTCAGTTCAATTACTTAGTCCTCCCACTTGCCTGAAATCTGATTCTCTCCCCCCCCTCCCCAAGCATAGGATGACTTCAGACGATAACTCAAGAGAAATTACATCCCAGTATGGTTGTTTTTATGAACGGGTCTGGTTCCTGAAGATTAACCAGTGTATTCGGGAATCACAGGAACAGTTCTTCTCATCTCCCTCCTCCTCCTCCTCCTCCTCTTTTTCCTCTTCCTCTTCTTTTATCCTTCTCCTCCTCTTCCTCCTTCTTCCTCTTCCTCCACCTTATTTTTCCTCTTCTTCTTTTATCCTCCTCCTTCTCCTCCTCTTCCCCCACCCCTCCTCCTCCTCCTTCTTCTTCCTCTTCCTCCACCTCTTCTTTTTCCTCTTCTTTTTTATCCTCCTCCTCCTCCTCCTCCTTCTTCTTCCAATTTTTTATTTTTTTATTTTCCTCCACAAATTCAATTTTTAAAACACGCACGCTTTAAAATATATCAATAAGATACATATACATTTTCAATATTTCATAAACCAATGTCCTATTTTGCACCTTTTTCAACTCCTTCAGTCTGACCCAACACCCCTCTCTCAACCTTCATCCCCTCTTCCTACTTTCTTACTTCTTCTCTCTCCCTTCTCCTTCCCTCCATTCATCATCTCTCTATTAACTCTCCATAGTTTGTACTTCTTTCCACTCCTCGCCTTCTACTGTTAATTGCTACAACTAAGTTATCCACTCCACTGATAGTCTTCCTCCTCCTCCTCCTCCTTATTGTTGTTGTTATTGTTATTATCATCATCAGGTGGTCTCCAAATGGTCCAGGCCTGAGATGATGCCATTCGATTGGTCCATAAAGGACACAGGTTTTACAATTCAAGGTCACCATGATATTGAGAGCAAGTGACAAAGTCTTGCCAAATGTCTCATTTATGACTGTTGTTAGCTGCTCTGAGTCCATTTTGGAGTGAGCGGCATATAAACACAATAAATACAATGAACGAACGAACGAACGAACGAATGAATGAATGTGGAATGTATATAAACTTAATAAAAATTATTTTTTTAAAAAAACCCAGAATGGACGTCCTGAATAAGGGTTGAGGGCCTGACTCAACATCCACACTCCTCAACTAATATTTTGAGAAGATCACTTCAAGAAGCAAAAAAGAGAGAGATCGAATTAAGCCAGCACAGCACCTGTTCTCTCAAAAAATCCTGCAGGAGCTTTGGATTAAGCCTGAGATTGGAGTTCATTGCAGGTACACACAATAGCCTGTGTTTTTTCTCCCAGCCGTTCATTTGTCTAATCACACACCTGCTCTCCCGCCCTCCCTTCCTTCGCTTTGCAGCTCCGGGAGTGAGCTTTACACCATCGTTTTCCTGACGTAGGTCAGGGGGTCAAGGAAACTAGTAAATCACAAGTAAATAACGTGGGGCCAGAGATGTGGGAAGGGAGGCATTCTGGTAATAAGGCTGTTTCTTTGATGATTGAACGAATGTGTCTTCTTACCTTCTCCTTTGGCTGGGATTCAATTTAAAACTCTGTTGGGCTCATCTGCAACTCTCTCTGAATAGAATTCATCTTCTCGTTAGTCTGGGGGATGTTTACGTAAGATGAAACTTAATCTAGAAGTCTTCTAATATTGGAGATCATCTAGCCCAACCCCCTGCTTGGGCAGAAGACCGTATACTTAAGAACTTTTCTAGATAGGAACTGGGTGTTCAAGATTTTTTTGCCTCTACTTAAGAACCATTTTCTACTTAAGAACCCGAGCCCAGGAAATTTGAGAGCGGCACGAAGGCCCGGCCAGTTTCCTGCCATTCTCCCTTTAATCCTGGCCATATGGCAGCCAGAGGAGCCTTTCGGTGGCACTTAGGGAGACTTTGGCAGTCCAGAGCGAACGAAGCATTTCCCTTTCTCTGGATGCCTGGAGAGGGAATAAACCTTTGCCAGCGCCCAGAGAAAAGAAACGCTCCCTTCACTCTGGGCAGCCGAGGAATCACCGCAGCGAAGGAAAAGCGCTGACTACAAAGCAAGCGAGTGAGAGGAGAGGGGAGCCCTTCAGCATGGAAAGGAAGAGGAAGCAGTAGCAGCAGCAGCAGCAGCCAGTGTATGAGAGGCAGCCTCGCGCCGGGTGTATGGGAGGCGCGTGCTCCTCCTCGCTGCCTCAGAGTCCCTCTTTTTTTTGGTAAGCCTTAAAGTTTTGGATTTTTTTGATTCATCTCATAGAAGGGCCAACTTTGCCTACCCCTGCTCTAAAAGAATGCAAATGACCATCTCTCTACAAGGAGTATAAACCCTTTCTTTCCCCACCCTCCAGTCAGAACTGAAGAAGCTTCTTGAATGAGAAGTGAAATGTCTTTGAAAGAAAGAACAAGAAAGTCCAGTTGCCTCTTGAAAAAAAACACCTTTGAGACCTGGGATAAAATATACGTCTCTGTTGTGTAGCAACATTAAGTCCCAGTGAATGTTTCTGGCTCCAATGAGTCAACCCTTGTAGGTAGACCAGAAGACAACAGCTATCATAGAAGGAGTTATCAGCTTACCATCATTCATTTAGTGACTGCTCAAAGTCACTAAGTCGAAGGGGAAGTTGAATTCACTTAGCTGAATTGTTTTAATGCTTAAGATGTTTTTAATATTTTATTCTGTTATTAAGCCACCCTGGGTCCTTGGGAGTTGGGTGATATATACTGAGGAAGCTGGGCTTTGCTTTGATTTTCATTTTATACTGCATTTCTTGCCAGGATTATGCTCTTTTGATATATGACCTTTGTCCTGCATATATCTTCTATAAACTTGACATTTTCTAAGTGCCGACAACAGGGCTAAGCCTTTCCGTTTTCACACCTCTGTTTCCTCTGTGCCCGGGTGGGGTGCATCTCCTGCTTGAACGCGTAACCACGAAATGTACTCAGGAAGGAGCCACCTGCTCTCAAGGCATATAGCTGCTTGCAGGAACCCACAATCTAACCGCAAGTGCCTCCTTGCTGTACATTCTGTACATTCTGTATCTCCTACATTGTATAACCTCTTTTTACTTTCTGTATAAGGAAACGTTGACAACTAGTATCTGATTGGCTGATACTGTGTGTTTTTTGTACTCCTTTGGAAATGTATAAAGAGCCCTGAAAAGCAATCCACGTCGTTCAGACATTGCTTTTATATTCTTCTGAACCTGATGCATGCACCAAATAAACCTGTATCCTGTATCCTGTATCCTCCTGTGGTCTCTGGTCCCTTATTGGCATCAAACATCTGTGTTTCTGCAACATTTTCTGGCGACCACGAAGGGACTAGACGGGACTTTGGATCCCTCTGGACGCCCACCTCAGTGGCGTCTGCCCCAGGTGTGAAAGAGGAACAGTCCAGGCGCCATCGGAAATCTTTCTCCGAGGACCTTCCTGTTGACACTGGGGCAGCCACGCTGACGGTTTGCGATCCAAGAACCACTCAAGAGAGGAAACCAGAGATCAGGACATCTGTACGCCGGCCTGGAAGAGTAACCGAGTCTCCAAGATAAAAGGCAAGTTCTAAGGCGAGGCCTCTGTAGTAGACACTTTTTAGAGACTGGTACGAGTCTATCTTCTCCCTATGTAGAGGGACAGAGGCGAGGACTGATCACCCTCGTTTTGGCTCGTTCTTCACTGAGAGACCCCCAGGGTGGGTGGCCTGTGTTTTCTGAGAGAAAACGTTGTGTGTGTGATTGCCTACCGCGGTTCCCACAGGTGGCTGTGAGCTCCAGGACCTTGGGCCGGTAGAGATTGTGTGAAGTGAATAAAATTCCTTTTGTGTCTCAAGGGAAGGACCCCTTACCTCCCTTGTATACTCCCTCCCCTTTTCTGTCTGGTGCCCCGGGTGGAATATGGGAGGGAAACCAAGTGTGCCCAAGACCCCCCTTGAGTGTGTAATGAAACATTTCAACCAGGTCTATAATAATCAAACTCGAGAGTATAGTATAAAATGACCTGTGTACGTCAGAACGGCCCTCTTTTAACTTGGGATGGCCTGATATAGGAACCTTCGATATTCCCACTAGACTTGTATTTGATCCTGCCTTGGGCCATCCTGACCAAGAGCCATACATTGATATTTGGTTGAAACTAGCTCAAAATCCACCTCCATGGGTCACCAAATGTAGGACCCAACAGTGTAAAGTCCTGGCCATGGTCCCCATTCCTTCAGGGGCCACGCTCAGGAGAAGGACCCCTAGGAGAGGGGGACGTAACTCATCCCCTCCCTGGCGGCCCCAGAGAAGTTCACATTGTTCCATCTCCCACACCAAAAGGGGCAAAGGACTCAGTCAGCCCCCCCCACGGAGATGGAAAAAATAAAAAAAAATAAAAACCCCGTACTCTTTAGTTGCTCGGAGGAGGTGCCCCAGCCCCCACCATATGTTCTTGTGCCCTATGGCCAGATACAGGCACAATCATCCCTACAGGATTCCCTTACCTTAGGGACTGGGAGGATAACCCCACTGGATGCCCCCCCTCTACGTGAGGGAGCCCCCGCTCCTTCACCCGCTTCGGGGGGGGGACTGGGATCCCCGGTCTCCCAAATAGACCCTAATGAAACCAACGCTGACAGGTTTGCCCGTTATGACACCCTCCTCCAGCAATACCCGGATACAAAGAGATCTCCTGGGTCTCTCGCAACCATTCAATCCCCATCTGCACCTGAAGCCCCCTCCTCAGGGTCCACTCCTCAACTGGAGACCCCACCAGGCCCCAGTGGACGAATGGCCAACCTGTCTTTGCCAGATCCAGTAAGTGAAGGACCCATTGCAGAACGCACCAGAGCAAAAACCACATCAGTGTCCTTCACAGCCCCACTTCGCAGAGTGGATCAAATTGTCATTGATCCAGATGATTTCACAAAAACCTCAAGAATGCCCCTATTCCAACATGTTCCTTTCACCACCTCCGATCTTTTGAATTGGAAATTGCACTATGGCCCATATAGTGAAAAACCCTTAGAAGTTGCAAGCCTCTTGAAAACCATTATGGATGCCTAAAATCCCAATTGGATGGACTTGCAACACCTAATGGGAACCCTGTTTAAATCGGAGGAAAGAGGGGAAAAAAAAAAATCCTAAAACCAGATGCCCCCCCCCCCAGGTTTAGACCTAGAGACATGTGGGTCAGAAGTTCCCTGCAGAGGACTCCCAGTGGGATCCCTATGTAGAGGGTAACCTTGACAAGATCAAGGACTACCAAATCCTTTTGATGAAAGCAGTGTGACAAGCAGGGAAACCCACCATTAACATGTCTAAGCCATCCCTTATTCTCCAAACCCCGATGGAAGTCACCCGGGCCCTACTAAACCTCATCATTCCGAGGTATGGGCTGCCTTCAAGAATTTCCTCAGACAACGGTCCAGAATTTATCCATAAGGGCACCCAGAAAATTGCTTCGATGCTTGGCATCACTTGGAAGCTTCACGTAGTTTTCATGCACCCCCCAGTGGTCGCGTGGAGAGAGTTAACAGGACTGTTAAACATAAATTAGCCAAAATATGTCAGAAAACTCAGCTTCCAATGGCCCTTTTTGCTGTGACATGTGCCCCTCAAAAGAACATACATGTTTCCCCTTATGAATTACTGTATGGGAGGGTACCCAATCTTTTACCCCCCACGATCCAATATTCCACTCATGTGGCAGATTCCCTTAAATTTAAACAGCTATAGACACTAAATGCCACTGTTAATGAACTCCAGGATTATGTGTTACAATGCAGACCTTACATTCTTGTCAACATTATACCTGGCCAAGAGGTGTGGGTGAAAGACTAGAACAGGGAAGTTCTCAGGCCCACATGGAAAGGGCAATATACTGTGGTCATGATCTCCCCTCTTGCTGTCGAGGTTGATTCCATCAAATCTTGGATTAATTGGACGAGGATCAAGCTTGCAATCCCCACCACATGGAAGGAATTGCCTCACCCCACAGATCCTCTCAAACTCATGCTGAAGAAGCAGAGGAGAGCCCTCCCTCCAGGAGACCCACCGGAAGCGGTCCCTCAACGGACGGACGGCTCGAAGAAGCCCCCCCCTGCAGTCGCGGCTCCGGAAGCCCGCGTCCATCGCACGGGCAACGATCCAGGAATAACCCCTGTAGCCGCGGCTCCGGAAGCCCGCGTCCATCGCACGGGCAACGGTTTGCCAGCAACTCCAGCAGCGGCCTTACCCGCCACCCCAGGTGCCGCTAAACCTATTACCCCCCCCCCCAAAGTTGCGGTGGAAGTTGCAGTCTCTCCAGGACCCCTACCTCCTGGATGTCCCCCGATTGCATCAAAACTGTTTACGTTATAGTGATTCCTCTTTTACTTCAGTTCCTAGCCTTTCTCTACTTCCTCTTCTTGGTGAGTACTCAGCGCCCTCTCTTCCACCGCCGGGGTCCCCATGGTTGATTGTCCTATTATGGAGTCTGGAAGTTACTTGCATACCACCCTCCGCCGTTTGGCTTATCTCCGTAAAACCCTTGTGTTGGTATTGAGTATGCTCATTTTTTTTCCTTTTTTTTCTTGCTGATGAGTGTTTCTATTAATTCTATGTATGCCTATCGTATCTTTCGTGCAAAGGGAGAGTCAGATGGGCCTTTGGATTCCATTGCCATATGCGAAGACACGGATCCCAATTTTGATCCCACCCCCTCGGTGGAGCCCTCTGCTTTGGCACTTACACCTTTACAGGTTACAGCAGTGTCAAACCCCCCCTGTATGAAGTGTATGCGAGGCCCCCCTGGTAATAAGCAGACCCCACCCTCAGACCCCCCAACTGCACTGAGGTGGGACTGCCCCCTTGTTGGCATGATGGTCGTAAATTTTCTCAGTGTAAGACTGGGAGTATTATTAGATGTTATCTCACTCAACCCCCCCCTTTACTGGCTCCCAAGCCCCTCTCTAAGGGGGGGCGCTCCATTCCTGACACCTGTCCTATATGTTTTCCTAATGGTGAAACTGTGTACTATTATGCTGGGGAGCCTCCATCCTGTACCCCCTTGGATTTTCTCCCATGCCAGCACATTGGGGATACCCTTTATCGCTGTAATGGAACTCAGGGCTTCTTGTGCCGCCTTCATGAATTGCAGCCCCGCGCTTCGATAATTCCTTTACGGGCCCCTGACGGCGGCCCTAAGACCCTCTCTCGTAGTAAAAGGGCTTTGCGGGACAAGGCACGCTCTCCTTCAGCCTGCCTCCCCTGTATTCAAACTACCTGCACAGACAATTTTCTTGCCCGCACTCATGTTTACCATACGGCTACTCCTCCGTCTTGTGAAACTTTTAATCTTCCCCCTTGCACCGTGAATGCCACTACCTACCAGCGATGCAATGGGTCTCGGGGTATTCTGTGCTATGACCCTAAACAGGCCACTAAAATCACTGAATATCATGTTATTCTCCGCCACATTACATACGGTCGGAGAGAGGAGATTCGCCGTACCTCTATTCCCACTCTCAATCTCCCTGTTAATTTTACTTTTGATGCCTGCTATTATATTGACCGCAATGCCCACCCCCAAGGCGGGTGTGGCAGCCTGAGTTGGGAGCGCTCCTATTCATCCCAACATAAATATGTTTGCCATTGTTCCCAATGGGGTGACTGCCATGTGATTGGCCACAACTACTGTCCCTATTGGTCTTGCGTTACGTTTGCTACATGGACCCCTGGCACTATGGGTGGGATGAAGTTCTCCTTATCTTGTGGGTGTTTCCCCGAACTTCAAAAGTGGCCAGTGTAACCCTGTCACTCTTTCTTTCACTCCAGTTGTGGTCCCACAAGCTCCTATGTTTTTTGGAATGCAAGTAGATGGGCAGGGATATGACCCCTCCCTGATTCTGTCCTTGGAAATCACGGCCCAAACCCGGACAGTGGGACGGAAAAAGAGCCTCTTTTGGTCCTACTATCAGGAAATGGATAAACTGAATACATGGGCAGCCCCCCCTGCTGTAACCAATACTTTTGTGCAACTAGCCCAAGATGTGGCACGCATCCTTCAGGTTAAGAACTGTTTTGTCTGTGGGGGAACTAACATGGGTGAGAAATGGCCTTGGGAAGCACTTGAGTTGAATTATACCATTGTTCATGACATGGAGCTGGCCGGTAACCTGACAGCTACTGCGGGGAAGGAGGGGACTTGGGCTCTGTCTTCTAATTTGGTGGGCAATGTCTGTTATATCCGTAACCACACCGCTGGCTGTGCCCACGTTGGAAACCTGCATTGCCTGTCCACGTGGAACAATGCAGCCTGGTGGTCTGGCAAGGGTCTGCAGCCAACCCCCATGGCCCGGGCGTTGCAAAACGTTAGCCTCCTGAACCCATATATTTTGGACCCCCAAAACACCAAATTGCTTTGGCTTGCTCCGGATGGCATGTATTGGATTTGTGGGAAGTATGCTTATGCCCAACTCCCACTCAACTGGTGTGGCTCTTGTGTCCTTGGTGTTATTCGCCCTGGGTTTTTTTCTGCTCCCCCTGAAGCAAAGATGAGTTCTTGGGGTGCCTGTATATGATGAAATTGGCAATGTTTGCTCTAAAAGATCCCTCATTAGTGACCTTAAGATCGGGAACTGGAAGGATGATGAATGGCCCCCCGAACGTATTGTAAAGGTTTATGGCCCGGCCACCTGGGCTGAGGATGGTACCTTTGGTTATCGCACCCCCATTTATATGCTTAACCGTCTCATCCGCCTCCAGGCTGTGGAGGAAATTGTCACTAACGAGACGGTCCGTGGTCTTGCCCACTTGGCCTCGGAGAGTGTTAAATCACGCACTCATATCATGCAAAACAGACTGGCTTTGGACTATCTTTTAGCCAAGGAAGGGGGTGTGTGTGGGAAGTTTAATTTGTCTAACTGCTGCATCGAGATTGATAACAGTGGGGAGGTCATTAAGGAGATCACAGATCGCATGGTCAAGATTGCACATGTTCCAGTGCAGACTTGGAGAGGTCTGGACCTCTCTCATGCTCTTGCTGGGTGGCTTCCCTCTTTTCCCGGTATAAAGTATGTTTTGGCTTGTGTTGTTTTTCTGGTGGCTGGCTGTGTTATTGTCCCCTGTGTGCTTCCTCTTTTTATGAAGCTTTTTCATAGCACTGTTTCACTGGTGGCGGACAAAAAGTCCTCCGAGAAGATTTTGGCTCTGTGGCACATGCAATTGCTAAACAACCGCAGGGGAGGAAATGAGGAAGGGGAACCTGTCACTCAGGACCCCGATAGTGAGGAGCCAATATACGAAGTTCTCCTGCCACTCCAGCCCCAGCCCCTCCAACACCTTCAACCCTCTTCCAGTAACATGGTTGAAACCCCATCCGAATAAACTTTATTTCGGTTGGAGTTCCAAGAGGGGGGAAATGAGGAAGCTGGGCTTTGCTTTGATTTTCATTTTATACTGCATTTCTTGCCAGGATTATGCTCTTTTGATATATGACCTTTGTCCTGCATATATCTTCTATAAACTTGACATTTTCTAAGTGCCGACAACAGGGCTAAGCCTTTCCGTTTTCACACCTCTGTTTCCTCTGTGCCCGGGTGGGGTGCATCTCCTGCTTGAACGCGTAACCACGAAATGTACTCAGGAAGGAGCCACCTGCTCTCAAGGCATATAGCTGCTTGCAGGAACCCACAATCTAACCGCAAGTGCCTCCTTGCTGTACATTCTGTACATTCTGTATCTCCTACATTGTATAACCTCTTTTTACTTTCTGTATAAGGAAACGTTGACAACTAGTATCTGATTGGCTGATACTGTGTGTTTTTTGTACTCCTTTGGAAATGTATAAAGAGCCCTGAAAAGCAATCCACGTCGTTCAGACATTGCTTTTATATTCTTCTGAACCTGATGCATGCACCAAATAAACCTGTATCCTGTATCCTGTATCCTCCTGTGGTCTCTGGTCCCTTATTGGCATCAAACATCTGTGTTTCTGCAACAATACCATATTTTTCGGAGTATAAGATGCGCCTTAATTTGGGGGGAGGAAATAGGGAAAAGAATCTGCTTACCAGGAATTCATCTGGCTAGTGTCCTTAGTCTGGTCGGCTTCAGCACATTGTTTTAGCCCCTGCCTAGGGCTTTTTTAAAAAACCTTATTTGGAGAGAGTAACAATAAAAGAGCTTGCAAGCTGGTAAGAGCTGGGAACATCATTAGCACCTGGTTAAGGACTAAAAGAAGCTTACTCAGAGCAAGTTAGGGAAATGAGAAAAAACATTGCAAAGAATCAGGGCTTGGAAAACATTCTTTGCAGAGAGAAACAATGAAAGAGCCTGCAAGGTCAGAGCTGGGAAGATTGTTAGCAGCTAGTTAGGGCTGGGGTGGGGGCAGCTACATTCAGAGTATAAGATGCACCCAAATTATCAGCCTCTTTTAGGGAGGAAATGGGTGCATATTATACTCTGAAAAATACGATACATTTAATTCACAAATGAATAAAGAACCTATATGCTGATTCACTTAACAACTGTAGCCAGAACGGTTGAAACTTGGTGCAAAACTCACTTAACATCCATCTTGTTATTATTTATTTATTTCTTAAATTTATAGTCCTAATGGACTCAGGATGGCGTACAAAAATCCAGCAAAAATACAAGATTGAAAACCCCAAATATTAAAAGGAACATTAAAAAAAAATCATCCATTACTATTAACCTACTCCTGGACGGAACATCTTGCTTAGCAACAGAAATGTTGGCTCAAGTTGTGAGTCGTACGTCAAGGACTAACTGTACACATTTTTCATTTAGCACATCAAAGTTTACTTTAAAATATTGAATGGAAAGGAATCGGCGAAGAGTAGGGGGTGACTTTATGGTAAAAGGGAAAAACTACCCCCAAATTTAATTAGGATTAACGTGCGATCTTTGCCACAAGGACTCAAAGGCTTGTTTTTCGACCTCTGCGGTAAAAAAAACCAACAGAGTGTTTTGCTGGCACTTGTACGCAGAAAGGGCTGACTGTGTGGTTGTTATCTTGCAAAATACACAAAACCAGGAATTTCTCCCTTCACTGGTGAAGCCTTGTACAAAAGCTGGCCTGAAATCTGCAGTGCTTTATAATTTTCACAGCCCCCGCTCTTACGCGGACAAAGATGTGGAATAATTTTCCTTTTTATTCCTTAGGGAAAATATTTAAACCAAAAGAAAAAAGAAAAAGAAAAAAATAAGTCCAAGAAGAAACCAAACAAACAAGAGATAGAGAGAGAGAGAGAGAGAGAGGGAGAGGGAGGGAGAGAGAAAGAGAGAGGGAGAGGGAGAGAAAGAGAGAGGGGGGGGGAGAGAGAGAGGGAGAGGGAGAGAGAGGGAGAGAGAGAGAAAGAGAGAGGGAGAGGGAGAGAAAGAGAGAGGGAGAGAGAGGGGGAGAGAGAGAGGGAGAGAGAGAGGGAGAGAGAGAGGGAGAACCTATATTCAAATGTTTCCAGGTTTAGCAAGATTTATTGCCCATGTGCTACTCATGATTGAGAATTGATTAGTTATCCTGTTCCTTTTTCGATCGTATTTCTTCCGGATGGCAAAATTAAACCAAAGCCTCATTCATACAAAAAAAAAGGTATATTTTTATAAAGAATATAGAAATGAAATCCTTGGTAGTGTGTCCCAGAATTGAGCCACCCAAAATAAGATGCACCCCACCGGATTTAGGACTAAAAGTTTTGCTTCTAACAAAAGCCTTAGCAGTTGAAGTCTTTTTAAAAAGAGAGCAATATCTAACAAAGGTTTCACCACGCTGATTATAATATCTTAGCAGCTGGCCAGAGTTCCAAGAATAGGTAAACACAACAGCAATTACTAGATTGTAGCAAAGTTCTGTACCGTAGACTTACAGAGGTTGGCTGGAAGCCCAGAGTTAATTAACGCAGAAAAGAATCTGGTTCTTTTAAAACACAAGCCAGAGACAAGAGCTGCAACAAGATTCTGGAACAAACTGTGTTGTTGTCTGCACCAAAGTGTTGCATGACTCCTCCTTAAGTAGCCTAAAGGCATGGCTCAGTAGCCCACAGTGCTACTCATGAGGAAGCTTCCTCCTGAGTAATCACTCATGCCTCCTACAGGCCCTGCGAACACTAGCATCAAGAAGAGGCTCCTGAGTCACTCATCTCAGGAAATGCAGAAGGCCCTGGTTGCTCCTCAGCCTCTGACACCACATCCTCTTTGCTGTCAGTCTCAGGTGCCAAGAACATAGAATGCCAGTATTGCTCTAACACTGGAAGTTTTTAAGATATTGGACAACCATCTGTCTGATGTGGTGTACGGTTTCCTGCCCGAGCAGGGGGTTGGACTAGAAGACCTCCAAGGTCCCTTTTAACTTTGTTGTTCTTGTTATTATATTATTATTCTCCAAAGCACCTGAAGGTAGACCAAGAAGCAATGGGTGAAAATTAAACAAGGAGAGAAGTAACTTAGAACTAAGGAGAAATTTCTCGACAGTGAGAACAATTAACTAATGGAACGACTTGCCTCCAGAAGTTGTGAATACTCCAACACTGGAAGTTTTAAAAAAGATGTTGGACAGCAATTTGTCTGAAGTGGAGTAGGGTTTCCTGCCTAAGCAGGGGGTTGGACTAGAAGACCTCCAAGGTCCCTTCCAACTCTGTTGTTGTTGTTGTTGTTGTTGTTGTTGTTGTTGTTGTTGTTATAATATACTTATTATTATTATTATTTATTATTGTTGTTTATTGCATATATATATATATATTAAAATTATACATAAATAATTATTACTTATTGTTGCTAAGCTCACAACAGGACAGCTGTGAACTGCTACAAATGCAATCTCCTTTTGCCACTGTGTGTGTGTGTTTTGTGTCTGTGTGTAATCTATGCAGGTCTATTCAATAACAAACCCCCGCCAATTCCAAGAGGCCTTACTCGCAGGTAAGACCTCCCGTGCCCAAAACAAAACCAAACAAAGAAGCAGGCCATTGTCTATTGCACAGTGTGATGAAATGGGAGGGTTCTTTTGTCAGAGGGGGGGGGGAGAAACAAATATTTGCAAAAGGGTGTAGGGTGACAATTCTGAAGGGGAGTTTTGTTCCTGCTTGATTTCAGGCCTCTTGGAAAAGCCTCTTGCAAAAACCCCGACCTCAGCTGCTTTTTTAAAAAAAACCAACCCTGAAATGCGTGGTGGGTGGAGAGGTCGCGCAATCCATCTCGAAAGCCATGCGGGCTTGGGTGACAGCGGTGTAGGAGCACCTGTATCCATCGCCTGTCAAGAGCTGACGTGGGGCTTTTGTCTTCTTCGGCTCACCCTCTGCCAGCTCTACCTGTTGGAACTAGCAGCTCCTACCGAGGCCCTGTTTACCTCTCTTCCCAAACTCAGCTCTTAAGGAAATATGGGGAAGAAAAAGGGCCTTGCTTGCAACCAAGTGTAAATCATGTGTACAGGTTAGTCCCCCCCATTGATACTCATCTGTTCAATTACTGTTTGAGAGCACTTCAAAACAGTGACTTAGTGTGGTTTGTCACACTTAGAGGACAGTTGCAGAAGGAAGTTATTATTATTATTAATAATAATTAGATTTGTATGCCGCCCCTCTCCGTAAACTCGCATCGCATTGGCTGTCAATTGGTTTCCGGGCACAATTCAAAGTGTTGGTTATGACCTATAAAGCCTCGGACATCGACCAGATTACTTGCAGGACCACCTCCTGTCGCTTGAGTCCCAGCGACCGATTAGGTCCCACAGAGTTGGCCTTCTCCAGGTCCCATCAACTAGACAATGTCGCTTGGCGGGGCCTAGGGGAAGAGCCTTCTCTGTGGTGGCCCCAGCCCTCTGGGACCCACCCTCCTCACCTTCCGCAAGAGTCTGAAGACTCATCTATGTCGCCAGGGTTGGAGCCATTAGACTCTAGCCCCCTGGCCAACCAATGTAATGTATGTCTGTAGTTTGAATGGCCATGATTGACTTTTGATGTCACTGGGGTTTCTAGATTACTAGTCTAAATTAATTGGATTTAGGATATTTATATTGTTTTCTTTTATATGTTGTAAGCTGCCCCGGGTCCTTGGAGAGGGGCGGCATATAAATCCAATAAGTAAGTAAGTAAGTAGGTAGGTAGGTAGGTAGGTAGGTAGGTAGGTAGGAAGGAAGGAAGGAAGGAAAGAAAGAAAGAAAGAAAGAAAGAAAGAAAGAAAGAAAGAAAGAAAGAAAGAAAGAAAGTTTCATATCCCCTCGAGGTTTGACTACTTCAATGCTCTCTACATGGGGCTACCTAGAAACATAGAAGATTTCTGCTGTCAATCTTTTATGTTTCTACCTTTGAAGAGTGTTCAGAGACTGCAGGTAGTACAGAACACAACTTTCCAAATGAGATTTGCTAAGAAGCACAGAGAGCAGATCTAAAAACACCGTCCCACAATAACAGCCCAGCAAATTAATTCAGCGCTTTGTTATGCTCCTCTGTCTGCTTCGTTATGCAGAGCAGCTGCAGCTGGGATAATTTAAATGCCCCAGATAGCATTTCCCCTACACATGTATACATGCACAGACATACACACCGCAGGCTTAGAAGTTAAACTAAATTAAATTACTGTATTTTTCGGAGTATAAGAGGCACCTTTTCCCTTCCCAAAAGATGCTCTGAATGCAGCTTTTTTGAAGCTTTTTTCCCCAGCTCTAACTAGGGGTGAACGATCTTCCCAGCTCGTATCTTGCAGGTTCTTTCATTGTTACTGTTCAGCTATTTCATGACCCAACTACGTAACATCACCAGTGCTAGAAGGAAGGAGGGTTTGTAGAGAGGAAGAGGAGGATGACGACAATGCCTTGATGATCTTTCCCTAGTTGGCTTAACGTGGCTGGATTAGGGTCAGAGAGGCCCAGATTAAAGGACCACTTGACAAATAGAAGAGAACAGAGGAGAGGAGAAGAGAAGAGAAGGGGAGAGGAGAAGAGAGGAGAAGAGAAGAGAAGAGAAGAGAAGAGAGGAGAGGAGAGGAGAGGAGAGGAGAGGAGAGGAGAGAAGAGAAGAGAAGAGAAGAGAAGAGAAGAGAAGAGAAGAGAAGAGAAGAGAAGAGAAGAGAAGAGAAGAGAAGAGAAGAGAAGAGAAATTCTTTATTGGACACACAAGGAATTTGTCTTCAGTGCAGATGCTCTCAGTGGACATCAAAGAAAAGAGACATTTGTCAAGAATCATGAGGTGCAACACTTAATGATTGTCTTAGTGATTGTTAGGGGGCGGTCTCGAACTGTCCAAGGAAAAGTAGAATGTGATATAAATGAATTTAAAATCTCTTTCAACTGGTTGCAACACTGTGAGAATGATTCACAGTGTCAATTATATTCCTGTGTGCTTTAACTGTACCCATTCAAATCAGGAAAAGTGGGACAATTTATATTTGGCCGAATGAATTGTGCCCCGCATGTTCTGTTTATCTATTATCGCTGACTTGTTTATAATAGGAAGGGACTAATCTGTATGAATTACTAGCGCACAACAAGGTCTAGACATCTGTTTCAAATGCACTCGGTTGGCATTGCCACTTAACAGACTTTATAGGACTCGGGATAAGATAAAAGTCGTTTTATTGCAGTCAATTATCAGTGTACGGCTAAAATAAAACACAAATACTATCATCGCTATGTAATAAAAATTCTATCGCAGCATTTCTCAGCCTAGTAAGCACACACGGAGACATACAATTTAGAAACTGTACATCGATAGGATTAGAATTGTGATCGGCTAAGAGATAACATGGATCATAACCTTTATTTTATTTAGAAACATAGAAACATAGAAGACTGACGGCACAAAAAGACCTCCTGGTCCATCTAGTCTGCCCTTATACTATCCTTATACTATTTCCTGTATTTTATCTTACAATGGATATATGTTTATCCCAGGCATGTTTAAATTCAGTTACTGTGGATTTACCAACCACGTCTGCTGGAAGTTTGTTCCAAGAATCTACTATTCTTTCAGTAAAATAATATTTTCTCATGTTGCCTTTGATCTTTCCCCCAACTAACTTCAGATTGTGTCCCCTTGTTCTTGTGTTCACTTTCCTATTAAAAACACTTCCCTCCTGAACCTTATTTAACCCTTTAACATATTTAAACGTTTCGATCATTTCCCCACTTTTCCTTCTGTCCTCCAGACTAGACATATTGAGTTCGTGAAGTCTTTCCTGATACGTTTTATACTTAAGACCTTCCACCATTCTTGTAGCCCGTCTTTGGAGCCGTTCAATTTTGTCAATCTCTTTTGTAGGTGAGGTCTCCTCACATGCCTGGGATAAACATAGATCCATTGGAAGATAAAATACAGGAAATAGTATAAGGGCAGACTAGATGGACCATGAGGTCTTTTTCTGCCGTCAATCTTCTATGTTTCTATGTGTCTATGTTTCTAAATATACTAGCATTGGACACATTGTAGCTTAATTTTGAAAAACAGATTCAAAGATTAATTTTAATATTATTGAGAGAGATGGCATTTCTAAGAAATTACAGAAGAGGAACAAGTTTCACCTCAATAAACAGAGAGTAATAATGACTTGTTGTTGTTGTTGTTTTTTTAAAAGAGCCTCGGTTTCCCAAAGAAACCAAGCCATGGCTTGAATTAAACCCCAGTTTCAACGAAGTATTTCTTTTTCTTTTTACTCCTTGTAAACATTTGACAAGGACAAAAATTACCCCAGTAATTCAGAGGAAAAACATGAGAGGCATTTTAATAACATGATCCACCACTTGTGATTAGAAAGTCATATCCATCATCAGCCGACATTAGTCCCCTCTTCGGATTTAAGTGCAGAGTGGCTCTTCGTGTAAAACGTAGAGAAAGGCAGGCCCCCAGATTGAATTTTTAAACATTAGAACCACTCACGAGATCAAAGGCGTTCTGCCTTCGTGACCCAGCAGCTATAAATGGAGAATCTAGACAGTAGGTAGGACTATATCTCTTGTTGATATGTCAGACCCACTAGTTACACAAGGCCAGAAAAATCATATTTCCTGTGTATTTTGCAGGGATATCTCATAGAAAATAGGACAATTATCGAAGTTCTGCTTCTGGGCAAAAAGAAACTAGAATTAAAAGATTTAATTCTCCGGGACTGCCTTCTGCCGCATGAATCCCAGCGACCAGTTAGGTCCTACAGAGTCGGCCTTCTCCGGGTCCCGTCGACTAAACAATGTCGTTTGGTGAGACCCAGGGGACGAGCCTTCTCTGTGGCGGCCGCAACCCTATGGAACCAACTCCCCCCAGATATCAGAGTTGCCCCCACCCTCCTTGCCTTTCGTAAGCTCTTAAAAACCCACCTCTGTTGTCAGGCATGGGGGAATTGAGATATTCCCTTCCCCTAGGCTTATAAAATTTATGTATGGTATGACTGTATGTATGACTGATCTATTAAATTGGGGTTTTTAGAATTTTTTAATATTAAATTTGTTTACGTTGTCTTTTTATTGTTGTTAGCCGCCCCGAGTCTGCGGAGAGGGGCGGCATACAAATCTAATTAATAATTTAAAAAAAAAAATCCTCTGTTTTCTTTACGACAGAGCCAAATATTATTGTCTTCTTCCAATTTAAGTGTCAAATAAATTTCATTTACTTGAAAGAAAACCATATGCATGTTTTATGATGGTCATAGTAGATGTCTTTCCAAGTAGAGACACCAAGTGTTGAGCTCTTCAGCTGAAGGCCTCTTCTCACATCTACTGTCCTACATGCTCACTTGAAATCTATGAGTAGACCCAGTGTGTAGTCCTCCTAGGAGTACATCTACATGGAAGGAAGAATGTGGTGCATTACCTCAAGGTTAGCAACTGGGCCTCGTGCTCTTCAACATCTAAAACTAGTTCCGTGAAGACTCTGAAAATGGAGCTTGGCTGAGTCTTTGCTATTGCAGGTTGCAGGAGTCAGCTCAATGTGACCTTAGTTGCCCTCGGAAGAAGCTAAGAACTGTCAGATGAGGGTCTACAGAGAAATCTTACGGTTGCAGACAAGACTGGAAGAATCACAAAAAAATAAAGTACTAGGAAGCATTTTGGTAGGGTTTCCAAGAAAGCCACAAAATGTTAGACAAGCCTTTGTAGTATAATGACTCTTGCCTTGGGCCCATGATTCTATGTCTGATGTTCGTTTCCATCATTTCACAAACTATTTACTAAGTCTGCACTACTATTACTACTATTTTTTTCTCATCATCCCTATCACCCATCTCCTCCCACTTATGACTGTATGACTGTAACTTGTTGCTTATACCCTTAAGATTTTTATTAATATTGATTGTTTCCTGATTGCTTATTTGACCCCTATGACCATCATTAAGTGTTGTACCACATGATTCTTGACAAATGTCTCTTTTCTTTGATGTCCACTGAGAGTATCTGCACCAAAGACAAATCCCTTGTGTGTCCAATCCCACTTGGCCAATAAGGAATTCTATTCTATTCTATTCTATTCATTTTAATGTTGTAAGCAACCCTGAGTCCTCGGAGAGTGGTGGCATATAAATCAAATCAAATCAAATCAAAAGATAGATGGATGGATGGATGGATGGATGGATGGATGGATGGATGGATGGATGCATGGATGGATGGATAGATAGGTAGGCAGGCAGGTAGATTAGATAGATAGATAGATAGATAGATAGATAGATAGATAGATAGATAGATAGATAGATAGATAGGTAGGTAGGTAGGTAGGTAGGTAGGCAGGCAGGCAGGCAGGCAGGTAGATGATAGATAGATAGATAGATAGATAGATAGATAGATAGATAGATAGGTAGGTAGGTAGGTAGATAGATAGATGATAGATAGATAGATAGATAGATAGATAGATAGATAGATAGATAGATAGATCAGACAGACAGACAGACAGACAGACAGACAGACAGACAAGACAGATAGTATGGAATCCCAAGACATCCTATCCCTCTGAAGAAACCACTTTATTTGCTGTTTTTCTATATATGATAAAGGTTGGTTCTATACCAATTCTTTCTCTTTATGGCTTCATTCCTGATTTTATCTTGTGCAGAGGTTTTCCAGCAGGCAGGGGTAAGTAGGGGGGTGTAAATTTGAGATGCCAGAAAACTCACATGGTTTGGTTGTCAACGTTCCCTTCTGAGAAACTCCAGGCCCTTCTTTCACCAGCAAAAAAAATGACATCACAGCCACCGCTGAAGACCGATGGGCCAATCCAAATAACGGTTACTGACCAAGCGTGTTATTGCAGGCAATATTTTCGGAGCCATGGCCTGCATTCCTGAAAGTCCCCAGCTTCCTCATCCAAACATATCATGGGCTAAGAATTCCTTGCATTTTCTTCAGCTGGGGTGTTGCTTTGGGGCTGCACAATGGAGCACTCCTTCCTCCTCTTTAGGTCTGTGTGTGCACGTGGAAAGCATCCGGGCCAATGAGAGGAAGCAGTCATCGAGGATAAAAATTGCCCTATTTTAGACTTTGCAAAAAGGAGGAGGAGGAAGAGGAGTGAGAGTGGGAGAAGGAGGTGAAGAAGCAGTAGGAAGAGGAGAAGTAGAAGGAGGTGGGGGAAAAGAAGAAGAAGAAGAAGAAGAAGAAGAAGAAGAAGAAGAAGAAGAAGAAGAAGAAGAAGAAGAAGAAGAAGAAAGATAAATGGAAGGAGGAGGAGAAAAAGGAGGAGGAGAAGAAGAAGTAAGAAGAAGGAGGAGGAGAAGCAGTAAGAAAAGGAGAAGTAGGAGGAGGAGGAAAAGAAGGAGGAGAAGAGGAACACCCAAGCCCAAACTGACCTCAGCTGGTCTGTGAAAGAGAGCCAGGATCCATCCTGGTTAGTACTTGGATGGGAGTCTATTAAATCCCTGGATAATTGGTACCTAAGTTGTCAAAACCACATCCTTGAAAATCATTTCCATCCTGCTGGCAGGGAAACTGCCCATGTTTTTCCTGGGGGAATCATCAGAACTGGATTTAAGACTCAAACCTTTCTCCCTTCAGAAGACTAATGGTTGAATTCAAAAACAGATAGTCCTCCTTTAGTAACTACCAACTCGGTCATTAAGTAATGTAATTTTAATTTTATTTGACTTATATGCCGCCCAATCCTGGCTTAAAACAATAAATAATACAGTGCAATATTACAATAAAAGTCAAATATTCAATAGTAAAAACAATAAAAAACCCATTAAACGACGATAAAACCCCCTAGCTAAACTATCAAATCAGAATAGAATAGTACAGAATAGAATAGAAGAGAAGAGAAGAGAATAGATGCACATATATACCAAATCAATCACAGTTTGGCCGTGACTAGATGTTAATACTCATGGCCCCCAGACCTGAGTATAGAGTAAAGAGATCATTAAGTGAAAAAAAAATCACATGATTGTGCTTACAATTTTACACACAACACATACTAGCCTAAAACTGAGTGAGTGAGTGAGAAAATGAGTTTCAGAATTTAGAAAAAGGATAGAGCTGGAAAAGTCCTCTGAAAATAAATTTATTTTATTATAAAATAATGAATAAATAAAATAAACGTTGGGTGTCTTCTAGTCCAGCCTCCTATGCAATCTCAGACAATGGGCTGTCCATTCTCTTCCTAAAAACCTCCACTGATGTAGCATCCACACTTTCTGGTGTCAAGGAGTTCCAGTGGTTAAATTGTTCTCACCGTCAGGAACCTCCAGGTTGCTTCTCTCCTGGATTAGTTCCCATCCATTGTTTCTTCTCTTGGCTCCTGGTGCTTTGGAGAACAATTTGACCCACCCCCCTTCTTTGTGGCAGCCTCTCAAAATACTGGGGTGCTGCTAAGAGTTGCAGCGAAGGTCATAAGTACATTGGTTGCAAAATTAACTTTTTCTTCATTGTCATTATCAATGCAAACAGTGAGGGTTTATCATGCCATGGAGAAACGTAAAACTCATCCTGACAAAAAACCCGAGCAAACCCTGATCGATTGATCTCTCCAATGACCCATAAAAGGGGTGACTTCCTTTTCATTGATGATGTCCAAACTACAGCTAGACAACCATCCATCACTGAGACTTGAATTGCTTTAATTAAATTCTCCTATTAAGCAGAGTCAGATTCACAATCAAAAATTTTCCCCTCGGTTTAAAAAGTCCTAAGCAAAAAAAACCCAAACATAATCAAAGTTATAACCCCCCTCTTTTTTTCTCTCACTGGCCCTATCATAAAAATATAGCCGAAAAATGAGGTTGCACTGTTTTGAAGCTTGGCTGCATAGCTAGAGATATAACAAGCAGGAAGAGGGAGATTGTGATCCTGCTGTATAGAGCACTGGTGGGACCACATTTGGAATAATACTGTGTCCAGTTCTGGAGACCTCGCCTACAAAAAGATATTGATAAAACTGAACGGGTCCAAAGACGGGCTACAAGAATGGTGGAAGGTCTTAAGCATAAAATTTACCAGGAAAGATTTCATGAACTCCATCTGTAGAGTCTGGAGGACAGAAGGGAAAGGGGGGACATGATCGAAACATTGAAATATGTTAAAGGGTTAAATAAGGTTTAGGAGTGAAGTGTTTTTAATAGGAAAGGGAACACAAGAACAAGGGGGCACAATCTGAGATTATTTGGGGGGGAAATCAGAAGCAACATGATAAAATATTATTTGATTGAAAGAGTAGTAAATTCTTGAAACAAACTTCCAACAGACGTGGTTGGTAAATCCACAGGAACTAAATGTAAACCTGCCTGAGATAAACATCTATCCATCCTAAGATAAAATACAGGAAGTAGTATAAGGGCAAACTAGATGGACCAGGAGGTCTTTTTCAGCTGTCAATCTTCTAGGTTTCTATGTGTAGCCATAGGCTTAAACTTTCCAGGATAAATGTAAATAGCTCTTCTTATGTAAATAAAATACCATCTTTTCCCCCAAGGTTAACTTCTCTTACTGAAATAAAATTTGAGTTATCTAAGGGCAGACTAGATGGACCAGGAGGTCTTTTTCTGCCGTCCATCTTCTATGTTTCTATGTGTAGCCATAGGCTTAAACTTTCCAGGATAAATGTAAATAGCTCTTCTTATGTAAATAAAACACCATCCTTTTATTTGTTTTTATTTCTTACTGAAATAAAATTTGAGTTAACTAAGGGCAGACTAGATGGACCAGGAGGTCTTTTTCTGCCATCAATCTATGTTTCTATGTTTCTATGAAAGACAAAGAAGGAGGGGAGAACGAATCTAATCTCTCAATAAACAACGTTTCCAGGGACAATCGCAAAAGCTGAACCAGCCCTGGATCTTTGAAGGCTTTTGATTATCAGATTATCAAGGACTTTCAAGAGCACCAGTAAGCGCTTGGAACTGGGCTTTGCTGGAGAATTTGGAGCCATGGCAGCTGACTTGTGAGTGGGTGTCATATGGTTGTGGCAGTCAGTGGCTTCTTCGTGTGGAGCACATGGACATCATCTCGCCTGGAGATCAGGAAACGCAATCAGCCCGACATTTGGACAGAAGGACCAAGTTTAGCCAGTCCAAGAAGAAGCCTACACAAAAGATCTATTATACCTTCCACCGTGATAATAGAATATTATCACGGTCGAAGAATATTAATATTCTTCGATAATATATAACAATATGTAATGTGATCATCAAATATTATCACATTATATAGAATAATATTTTAATCTGCACCTCAATAAGGATAGAATGGAACCGGAAAAGGTGCAAAAATGGGGCAACAAGAATGATCAAGGAAATGGAACCAGATTGCAACATCTTGGTCTCTTCAGCCTGGAAAGATGGCATTTAAGGGGGGACTTGATCGAAAGGTATAAAATCATGCAGGGGATAGAAAAGGTGGATAGAGAAAAATTCTTTTCTCTCACACACAATACTAGGACCAGGGGGAACACCCTAAAGCTCAGAGCTAAAAAATGAGGACAAATAAAGGGAAATATTTCTTCATACAGAGGGTTGTTGGTTGATGGGATTCCCTTCCAGAGGTCACAACAGCTGTCAGCCTGGATAGCTTCAAGGCAGGATGAGACAGATTCATGGATGCCAAGTGTATCTTAATAGGTGGTTATTGAAAGGGATGTCCTTGTGCCGCCTCTATGTTGGTTGAGAAAGGCAAGGTTCCCTTGGGTCCCATTTGTTGGGGGTCAAGGGAAAAGGAGAGTTTTGCCTTCTCTTTCTGCTCAAAATCCCCAGGGACAATTGGGCGGCCACTGTGGGAAACAGAATGCTGGACTCGATGGGCTTTGGTCTGATTCAGAATGGCTCTTCTTATGTTCTTATGTTCTCCTTCCTTCCTTCCTTGCTTCCTTGCTTCCTTGCTTCCTTGCTTCCTTGCTTCCTTGCTTCCTTCCTTCTCCCTCCTTTTCCTTCCTTCCTTGCTTCTCTCCCTTATTGAAACAGAGGTCCAAGTGCTGTTCCTCTATGTTGGTTGAGGCAGGCAGGGTTCCCTTGGGTCCCATTTGTGGGGGGTCAAGGGAAAGGGAGGGTCTTGACTTCTCCTTCTGCTCAAGATCCCCATGGACAATTGGGGGGCCACTGTGGGATACAGAATGCTGGACTCAATGGGCTTTGGCCTGATTCAGCAAGGCTCTTCTTACGTTCTTATGTTCTATATTCTAAGTTCTATATTCTGTTATTCTATATTCTAAGTTCTATAAGCTCCATCCACAAAGATGTCATTATGTCAAAAGGGTCAGAATTAAAAACAGAATCTACTTAAAAGAGGGTCGTTTGCTTTTTTAAAATTGCTGAAATCCAACTGTTTAATTATTTGGGTGGGGAGTATTTTTCTCATTAGTTTCCTCTTTTTAGAACATTTTTTTGGTGATTTATTTTTGATTGTGTGTTCGGTGGGCATTTTATTGCAAATTACTGATTGTAGCACAGTAAGAATACAACTGGTTTGCCTTCAGCAGCATCAATCAAATGCATGGATAAAACTGATTGATTGATTGATTGATTGATTGATTGATTCACTGATACAGGCAAGTATGGTTGTCATACTTTCTAAAGAGGAGGAGGAGGAGGAAGAGGAAGAGGAAGAGGAAGAAGAAGAAGAAGAAGAAGAAGAAGAAGAAGAAGAAGAAGAAGAAGAAGAAGAAGAAGAAGAAGAAGGGGCCCTTGGTGCTGTCTCAGCTTAGTTGTTTTCTTTCATTACCAAGCTAGGTAACATTATCAGTGGTTGAAGAGAATGGGGTTTACAAGGAGGAGGTGGAAGAGGAGGAACTGGAACCTAAAACACGATGGAGCAAATAAATCCAGATTGAACCTTTTATATTAGCTGTGCTTTTATCATTAGTTTTATCCTACATGACAACCCTGGTTAAGCTTGGTAGCATGAGGAAACCCAGTACCAAGGAAATCAACGTATATTTTAGAGTTTACTTAGAATCAGCCTCAGCCCTGAATGAATTCCAGATGTCTGCTTGCACCGTCCCCTTCGAGTGGAGTCGGGCAGCCTCGTCCTGAAGAGAAGCCTCCTAAATCAATCTGCCAAATGCCCATTAAACCTTACACTCCACGAGCTCATTTATAGGGGAAAAGGAGAGAAACGCTCCTAAAATACTAAACACGGAGTGACTTTTATTGAGGTCTTCATTTGGATCCAACAGCTCCTTTAGCTCCACTCCTGAAAGCAATGCAGTTTGAACAAGCCCAGAGCATCCAAATAAGAGCAGGGTCTTTGGTGTTAAAGGCCTTTGGTGGAAAGTGCACTTAGATTCCAATATCACCTCCAGGAAATAGCATTTAGCATTTAGACTTATATACTGCTTCCTAGTGCTTTAACAGCCCTCTCTCAGCGGTTGCAGAATCAGCCTCTTGCCTCCAACAATCTGGGTCCTCATTTGACCCACCTCGGAAGGACAGAAGGCTGAGTCAACCTTGAAATGGTCGGAATCGAACTGGTGGCAGAGGGCTGAGTTTGCCTGCAATGCTACATAGGAAGGAAGGAAGGAAGGAAGGAAGGAAGGAAGGAAGGAAGGAAGGAAGGAAGGAAGGGCTACAGCAATAGCAAATAATAATAATAATAATAATAATAATAATAATAATAATAATAATAATAGATTTGTATGCT